>NC_092209.1:87299413-87378915 GCF_043381705.1 Parasteatoda tepidariorum
TTTTATTTGTATCTTCATAATTTTGTGCAAAATACACTTGTTGTTTTTAAAGCTAAATTATTTTTGTCAACAGATTTTTTTCTCCCAAGTTTTTCGTAGGCCCCTGAATTTCGTAGGCCCTAGGCACGTGCCTAGTGTGCCTATAGGTTAATCCGGCCCTGGTTGTATCAGATATCGTATTAGAGAGAGTTCACTGCATAATGAATTAGCTTCACTCATTAATATTTGGTCGCAAAAAGTAATCTCTATGAAAAGTGTCTTTTTTTTTTTAAAGTGTCTTTCTATGTGAAAAACACCTATACAATAAAAGTAGGGACACATATTTGTTCATATGGGACTTTATATCACATTCTATTCTAAAATTAAAGAGCAATTTACTTTCATTTTAGATCAAAATATAAATCTTTATATCATTAATACATTCTGGAAGACAGCACTTTTTTTTTTAATGAATTTTTTTTTCCTGCAACAATATTCTAATATTGAACTTATGCTACCACCTTTTTCTGTTTGGAAAAAAGAACTGTCCCCTTTTTAAAAAATGCTAGGCCCAAAAGGGTTAACCTCAGTGAAATTTTTTATTACTTCCACAAATAAAACTAAATACAGTCGGACTTCTGCTATTTAACGAACTTCCATTTTCTGAATTCGTCTATTTTGCGAGTTTTTTCGAGGAACCAAGAACATTTTGGAAATTTCTTCATAAAATAACTTCCAAATAACGAAGTGAATTTCTGTTTAACGAACTTTTCTTGGAGATCCAATTTCCCTTTCTCCCAAAATATTTCAGAACATCTTAAGCTTGTTAACGCATTTTATAAGGGGAAATGACCTTGGATAGATTTTTGAAGCCACTTAACTTTTGTTTGCATTTCAAACGAAAAACATAGACAAAATTAACAGATTTTATCAGTAGCAATTAAACTTATGAACGTGTGTTAATGTATGTTTAAAATTACTTCGATAATAAATGCAGCTATAATTTTATACATAAATTTAGCTTTTTTTGGTTGTAAATGTATGTAGCATGATAGTGTTACACTGGATAATGTTTTGCTCTATTCTTGCTTTTCGTGCAGATTTCTTTTATGGTTAAGATTTATAAAATACATAGTAGATACTAGTTTACAAGATAAAGGTGTATCAATTTGCTATTTTAATTATGTCTAGTGTTTGTGAATTTAAAATCTGTTTTGTGTCGTTTAAATATTTCAAAAGGTGATTTTCTTTTTAACAAATTTTCTGTATAATGAACTTATTATTGGGGTTTAGCGACTTCGTTAAATAGAGGTCGGACTGTATACATGATACTTCAGATAAAGTTGTTATAGAGATGTCTTTCCAAATAGAATCTTATGCCTGGAATATCGTACCCACTAGTGGAATCATCCCCCATAAAGTGGACGGCCACTCTGCTTGCGTCATTAATGGTTTCATGTATGTATTTGGAGGCTATGAAGAAGAGACTGAAATGTTTTCAAATTCTGTGCATCGCTTGAATCTAAAATCCTTTGAATGGGAAAAGGTTCCCACCAAAGTAAGCTCTGGTATAATGCTTTGCCTAAATAAGTTCCAAAAATTTAAAGTTTTGAAGGTGTCACTTTTTAATTTGACATTTTTTATATCAAATTTATTTTTATCAATGATATTTTATTTTTACATCTGTATAACTTAAATGTATATACACAACAAAACCTCACTAAAGCATTCGGTACCAAGTAAATTGTCCTTTTTCAGGGGTCTGTCTAGGCCAAATTTACTACCATTTAGCAGTACCTTCACAAATTCAACTTTAGGAAAAATGGTAGTTTCACGAAATACTTTTTCTTAAAATTTTATTTTTGTATCCCGCTAAGAACAAGAAATCCATATTTTTGTGTCGATTTTTCAATATAATTTTTAATTTTCACAAAATAGGTATCTCTCAGAAAAACCTTGACAGACCCCTGTTTTTGAAAAAGCATTCTAATTCAGAAATCTGTTTAACCCCTTAACAGTGACATATATTTCAGAAAAATGGAGAAAAAAAATTTGACTGTTTAATTTTGTTCTTTTTATTATTATAAAAACTAGAAAATGGTTTTTTATTACAAAAATAAAATTTTAAATGCAATAACTACTGTATTTATAATTTTTACTTACACATAAGAAAGTAATGGATTACACACAAATCGCATACTAATTACAGCAAATTAAATAAAATTTTGAAGCTAAATATAATATAACTAGTATAATATAATATGAAAACACAACAATTTGATTTTCAATACATACAATTTACAGTATGGTATATCCCAAAAACACCACCCACATTTCCCTCCCTCGATTGAAGTCGTAATCGGTGAAAAACTAAGACCACTAATGCCATCTATTATGAAAATAGAGAATTCAGTGTCCTAAATTAGAAACAAATTTAGCTTAGGCTTCACAAAATCATAGCTGCCAACTCTACTGGATTTTGCCAGTTTCTCTTGGTCTACTAGTTTAATAAAAATTCTCCTGGTTCTTGTACATTTTAGAAAATTCCTTGAGAAATTGAGTAAGTTTCCTTGAAAAATCTCTATTAAAATTGAATTTTTGTGTTGATTATTGCTTGCTTGAATATTTAAATAAGTGTCACTAATACATAATAAAGCAAGCTTCATTCATAAAATTATATCAACTATCTTTGATGAATTAAATGCCTATTACTATTCAAAATTATGAATAAACATAATACATAACATTTCAAGATCATTTAATGTGAAATCATAACTGGAAAATAATGCAGGTTTTCTATTTTGATGACTATAAAAATCCTTAAAATTCCCTATGTGAAAAATATTTAGTATATTTTCTGACAATTATCATGAAATTTATATTATTTCGTAAAATCTATTGGATTTTTTCCTATCTGTGTTGGCAGCTATGCAAAATAGAAACGTTAATTTTTCTCTTGCCTGAACTGGCAATACTGGCAAGGAATTAATTTAAATTAAAAATGTCATTGTAGTAGATCTATCTTCCTTCACAAAGGTCAGCTAGGTCAGTTTTATTCTGCATCAATTAGTATCCGCACGTTGGTCTAATGCCATAAATCCATTTGCCCCTGAACACAGACCAGCAAGACCTCTCTGCTTGTGAAACGGCATGTGCCTATGCGTGGCTCGGGAGATTCCTCAGTCGGGATTATAGAAGGAAGTGATTTTTAGGGAACATAAAAAACTAAAATGCTGTTGATGCTATGAATTTGCAATTAAATATTTTAAATTGATATTATTTTATTTTATTTATTATTATTTATTTTTTTTAAATACAGGTATGGGAATGTTTCAATTTTCACTTGCAAGTTATTCTTTACTTCAAAATTCTTTCTGTTCTGTTTCTCTTATGTATATTTAAATACATATATCATATCGGTTTTTATATTTTTCTGTTTAATAATAAATAATCTGAGTTAATTAAATCAGTATTATTTTGAAACTAATAAACAAATAATAGTATAGTAGAGTCTCGATAATTCGAGGTGGAGGCTTGCAAATTTTTTAACTTTATGAGCCAAACTCAAAATCCTTAATTCTTAAATCCCAAGCGTGCTTAGTTCTCATTCTATCGACTCAATTAAAGGCTAAGTCAACCGTGCCTGGTTCGAGGATAGAACCCCTGACCTACTGTGTGACACAATGCCTTGGCACAGTATATAATACGAGGCGCATCCAGAACGTAAGTTTCCAAATTTTTAAAAGAAAAGAACTCACACTTTTAGGATCATATTTATTGGCAACAAGTACAGCAATGTTTCAGCTATTTTTCAACATAGCCACCACTAGAATTGAAACACTTGTCATATCGTGGGATCAACTTTAATATTCCTCTGTCGTAGAACTCTGCCTCCTGTGAATGGAACCAGCATGTGACAGACGTTTATCGTTACAGTGAAACACTGCGGAAATTGTGACTTGCTATTCAAAACAAAAGTCGTGGAATGCTTACTGCAGGTATTGCGCTCCTTCATGACAATGCTTGACCACATGCGGCACGACACACAGCAGCTGTTTTGACAGAATTTGGCTGGGAGTTGTTTGATCATCCTCCCTACAGCCCTGATATTGCTCCCAGCGATTTTCAGGTTTTCTTGCACCTCAAGAAACTCCTGTCCTCCGGTGAGCGTTTTGGCAACGATGAAAAGCTGAAGACGTCTGTCACACGCTGGTTCCATTCACAGGCGGCAGAGTTCTACGACAGAGGGATACAAAAGTTGAACCCATGATACGACAAGTGTCTCAATTCTATGTTGCTATGTTGAAAAATAGCTGAAACATTGCTGTACTTNCAACAATGAAATTGTGTTTCTAGACACTAAATCTATGAAATGGGACAAACCACTTTGTGAAGGAAAGCTTCCTTGTGGCCGCAGAAGTCACTCAGCCGGTAAATACTGGTTTATTAACTTAATAACTAGCTTTGTAGTTCTTATATTCATCCATTAATAATTATTAGATATTCCTATTTCGGAGGATGTTCGAATGTCAGTTCGAATCCCACCAGTCTCCCTTATATTAAATGAGGACTGGTGCATGTTAAATCTGTCAGTGTCATTAAGACCTCCAAGTTCCCATAACAAATTAAAACCTCTGGGGGTACTGAACTGGAGATTGATTATTCTCTGGTTTAGATCAAAATTAAATGAATGTTGTTGTTGTTGACGTATGCCTGTTTAGGCAGAAGGGGTGCGATTGTTCTTGTTTTTCAATGGCGCCATCTATGGCCAAGAATTCGACTTCTGCCACATCATACATCGCACCCGTTTATAGGGCAGACCCATTCACACATCCATTCATTCATCCACAGATCGTAATTTTGACCTGAATCGAAGAACGATCGATCTCAATCCAGTACCCCCAGAGGTATTGATTTGTTATTGGAATATGGAGGACTTTTGCGATTCGCCAGATTTAATGTGCTTCAGTCACTTTACTACACGGGGAGTCTTCGGCCGGCGAGGTTCGAACTCTCGGACATGGTTCCAGAGCCCTACCGACCAGGCTATCCCCGCCAATTGAATTAATAAATGGAGTATGTATGGGTCCTCCCAGTTAATCTGGCTGTGACATGTGTGTGGCTGAAATTGTATTCTTGGCCATAGGTGGCACCACTGAAAAACAAGAAACACCCCTTGCTTTAAATTTGCCTGATTTCTCATAGACGGCTTGCTGGTAGTAGTATAAGAAACAACACCAGACAAACAGAAGAAAGATGCAAATTTCGAAGCAATTTTTTTACCTTCAATCTTTTTATTGACAATTTTAAAATCAATTGAATTTATGTTTTTTTCTTCCATTTTATAAAGCTTGTCTAAAGATGGTAAGAAAAGAGCTCTATACTCAAAACATCCATGTAACTTAATTATGAAGGCTTTTAATTTTTCTGGTGTGCTGTATAAGACACTTAGTTCAGCAGCATTTAGAAGAGAGGGTGGCAACAGCTCTAAGAGAGCATTCAATAAGGAACCTGTGTGGTATTTTTTAAAACGAAATTTCATGCCATTTTATGATGATAGACACCAATTTCAATTCAGTGGGTTTCCTAGTTATTTTGTAATTAGCTTTTAAAATCACTCGATTAGCCATGCCTCCTAAAATGCCGCTAGTTTTCCCACCTCAACTGATGCCATCAGAACCAATACCACTCCAATCTGAATTATGTTTAATAATTCAGGTGGACACGAATAACAATGAATTATATTTAAATTAAATCAATGAGTTATCTGTATAAAAGCGAACATAAAATATTTTATTCTTTTCTAATCGATCATTGTAATGGCTAATTTTTTATTTCAATACTAATGTAGACTCATTAATTCACTGTCTCGCCCAATCGAAAACAAAAATCTATTTATAACTCTTTATTCTTAAATTTCTTACCGCAAATATGTTTCAGTTACACGGTTATATTAATTCTCACAGTCTTGTTGGCGAATTGCGATCACCAGAGTATTTTTCGAACCTAATATTGATTATGGGGGGTTGGCTTTGATTTTGGCTGTGTTACTTTTTGAAAAATTACCAACCATGGATCTCTTCTCATGATCCTAAATATCTGTTGAGAACAATTCAGTTACTTTTTAATTTGGCTTTTGAATAGGCAACTCATGGGAGATTTTTCTCCCATGATCTGTCCTTATTAATATTATTATGCAAAATTTATACAATTAAAAGTCCTATGGATAAAAATATAAATTTTGTATCTCGAGCTGTACAAATACTACTAAATAAAAGTTTTATCAATCATGATCCAGTTTTTATCTTCAACTGTTATTGTCATCATCCTGTTTTCATCACAATTTTCAATTAATCAATGCGATCCATCATTTTAAATAACCATTTTTATTTTGATTGCTTTATCTTTTAAAGAAAGTTAAAGTATTTTAAAGAGTGTACAAGATTGATATATTCTTTTAATTTACTTTTGCTTGTGCAATAAATGTTTTATTTATATATTTATCTTTTTTTTTTAATAGTTGTGTATCATAATGAAATCTACATAACTGGAGGATTCAACGGCCACACTAAATACCATTTAAACGACATTTATAAATTTAATCCAGGTATGAGCTTTTTTATATACGTATATATATTTCATAACTACCACCTTTAATAAATATTTTTAGATTTTTCTGAATGTAGAAATGTACACAGTATTGCAAATTAGTAGCAATGTATATGAGAAAAAATATTATCAAAACCTACCAAACCATAAATGAGGAGATAAACATAAAGCCTGTTTGATTGCCAAGTGAAACAGAAATTAGGCGAACAGCAATCATTAGAAACGCCTTCAAGTTTTTTTTTTAAACAATCAAACCAGTTTTGTTGTTTTTAATCCTAACTCCTCACTTAAGAATTTTCAGGTTTTGATAACCTTTTAGTCCTTTCCTAGCTTAAATACTAATTTATGACCCTGGATTTAAATTCTTTTTTTTTTAACAAGGATATTTAAAGGGTTGAGAATTTCAAAATACCTCTTATATATAAAGTGTTAGGTCAATATAATGATTTACTTCTATTTTTTTCCGAGGTGACATTTTTACATCAAATTGTTCCTTAATATTGTTCCCAGATATACCTACTAGTTTCCAGAATAGTCACCAGATAACATAGGGCTCCCAGGGAGTCTTTTTGCCTTAAAGGTCTCTATTTTACAATTTGGTTCTTAGAAGTCTCTTTTATCACTAATATTGTCAAAAACTAATTTTTTCTGAATTTTACCTAAATAATTAGTTATATAATAAGTATTTATTTGGGTTCATTTTGTTCGGTAGTCTTAAGTGATAGTTTAAATAATGTTGAATTGTTAGTTATACATTAAATATTTATTTAGAATAATTTTGTATTTTATAGGAATAAAACTTGTTACAAAGTAATTATTTAGATTTATTTTCCATCCTTTCTGAAATCACTGTAGAAACTTTTAAAAAATGGTGCTGCATACTGTTCGTCAAATTATTAGGGATGGAGTTCGCTTTTTCAAACAATATCATGTATGTTATCATGAAATAAAAAACCGACTCTATCTGGCAAATAGGGCTGTCTATGGGCTGAGAAGATTTCTTAAATCTAGGTTTGTTTCTGGAAAACAAAGTTCGTAATCTACAACACTCTTGTCAGCCCAGTTTTGACATACACTTCTGAGGCTTGGACAATGACAAAACTGGAGGAAAATTGTATTGCAATACTTGAGAGAAAGATTTTGTGGAGTATACTTGGTGGTGTAAATGAAAACAATAATTGGAAAAAGATACAGAAACTGTACAAGATTTATAAACAACCCGATATTATTAAATACATAAAAATAAATAGAATGAATTGGATGGCCAACGTGATTCGAATGAGTGATGACAGTACAATAAAAAAGATGCTGCTTTTTAAACTCTCTGGAACAAAAAAGTGAGGAAGACCGTGGTTGAGATTGGTTGACTCGGTGGAATCTGATTTTCTTGCAATTAATGAAAAGAATTGGAGATCAAAGATAAATCAGAAGTCATTATGGAGAAATCTTCAGAGGAAGGCACTGGCCCACATTGAGCTGTATGGCCTACTATGAAGATGATGATGAGCATGTATGTTATTTGATACTCAAGAGGTACATGAGGAAGATGTAAAGCACATAATGGAGCATTGAGATGAGTTTTCGATCTTATTTCAAGACAAGGAATGGAAATAATCAGGGTTTTTACTCAAAAAGAAAAACATTTTGCCCTGACAAGATTTTCTTATGAAAGCTTCTAAGTTATAAGTTCTTAGCTATAAGTTCTTATGAAAGCATTAATTGTGCTCTTATGAAAGCATTAATAAGTAAATTTTATTTAAAAATCAGGGAATTCAAATAATGTCAACTCTAATTACAAATAATAAATTATCAGAACTATAAAAGTATCTGAAAGGGGAAATAAGATTAAGGGAATTTACTAGGCAATATTGAAAAGAATCCATTTCTTATAAGTATGAAGTTCTTGCAAAAAAAAAGTAATCATTATTGAAGTTAAATCATATTTAATCAACGTAAGAACATTTTTAAAAACAAAATCATAGTTAACAATTGAAGCCAGATATATTAGCATTGATTAAAAAGTAATTATGGAAAGGAATAGATCAGTAAGATTAATTGAGTGATTTTAATTTTAAAAGAAAGTAATATTTTTTTAAATAAGAAACATATTTTTAACACAAATTATCAAACCTTCCTAAAGAGAAGATATGAAATGTATAAACAATCCTTATTTAATTAAAATTAATCCATATTTATTAAATTTAATCAAATTGAATAAATAATGCTTTTTATTAAAAGACTGGTGAATAAATAAATAAATAATAGGAAAAAGAAGCGTTTCCTATTTAAAATTCATGAAACCTCTAATAATTCAGATATATGTATAATATCTGGAGTATAATAATAACAAAATATTGAATTTTATTTTATTTTAATTTTTCTTTAATCCTCATAAATTTTCTTTAATTAAAATATGTATTTTTTATACATTTATTCTGCGAGCATTATTCATTTTTTTTTGGGGGGGGGGGTTAGACTTTATATTTTCCCCCTAGAATATGTATGTATATATTTTTTGACAAATTAATTGATAAAAAGGGAAATTTATTTTTAGAAAAAGTATGAGTTTTTTTAATTTTGAAATGAATTTTAATAGATAAAAGTATTTAAATTTTTGCAATTCTAATAATTTTTTTGATAAGAAAAATTTAGTGCTTACAACAGTGGTTCCCAAATGATGTTCCACGGAACCCTAGGTTTCCATGAACAGAGTTCTGTGAATTAATACTTCTTAAAACCAGTGATGAGTTTTTAAAGCTCCAATTATACCTTTAATTCATGTCTCATTTAATACTTCAATTTCCTTTAGGAAATAATTTAAAGTAAAATGCTAATAAGATAAAAATGGCATTTTTTAAAATATCTTTCTTATCATTATATTGATTAAAAATAGAAGAATAATTTATAAAATATTGCATTAGTATTTCCTATTGCGCTTTTCAAATCAAAATAAAATAATTAAATTCTTTAATGATATGTTTCCTTATTAACCATTTTCAACTCTTATGGCACTTTAAAGTTTTCATTTGAATATAAACTATAATTAGGCTTATTTTGTTCATTTTCAATTTATGATGTACACGGAAAAGAAATTCATAACTACATATAGCACAAGAACTGAAAATTTAACTGTCGAACTCAAAATATAATTTAAGATTATTAATGATAAAACAATGGAAAATCTTCATTCCTCTCATTAAATATTTTAAAAATAGTGTTTTTTTATAGATTATGATGTTCACAATTGCTTTAATAAGCTTTATCTATAAAATCTGGGTTCCGCTTAGTGAGGGTAAATTATTTACAGTTCCATAGCTAAAGAAAATTGGGAACCATTGCCTTAGAACACTAACTTTTATATGACAATATTATATTTGCCAATTGTCACCAACAGGACAAAATATGCATGTGGCCCTTCATAAATCAACCCGCTGTGCAAGTGCCCCTTCAGTCAAAAAGGTTGTGCCTCCCTAACCTAAGTATAAAATTGATATAAATAAGTGATTCAAAAATCAAAGCAAAATCATAATTTATCGCAGGTAAAAATACAATAACTGAAGATTTTAGTATCCACTTGTACCACTGTTAGCATGAATGTAGAATGCAATAAAGTCAGGCACATAGTTCCATTATGACGTTCTTGTGGCATCTCATTCTACAGTTGCTGTAAAAATACTGCTAAATTGATTAAACTCAGAGTCTGTAAACTTGCCATCCTAAGTAGTTCCAGATATGCTCGTTTGGGGATCGAACAAATCAAGGAAGAGTAATGATGTGGTGGGGGTATTCCTGGGGCATCTTTGCTGTGTATGGTAGAGCATTATCTTGTTGAAGAAGGGCTCCTAGGAGGGCTGACATAAGAGACAACGTATGTGGCTGAAGGTTGTCACGAATGTACCATTGTTCTGTCATGGTTGTGGATCAATATTATGGGTGATTTTATGTTGTATGCAATCCCATCCCACCAGTTGTAGAAGTGATGTGCTGCTGTACAGTGTAGGTAGGATTTAGTTGTTCACTACCGGGCAGATACACAATGGTCATCATTATCTAAATTTTATCTGGATTCATTATTGAGGATGACCTAGTTTAATTCGTTTGCTCCTTCCCGTTGGCTTGTCCCTTACCGTCGAGAGCAGTACCACTCCAAAAAGAGTAAACAATGGGTGGACAATCATGCCCTCCCTATACAGCAGCCCACTGCTTTTGTAGCTGGTATGATGGTATTAGGTGCCATCGCATATCACAGATAAATACTTCCTAATATTGAAGCACAGTGCCATGACAGCCCAGCAGTAAGTTCGTGACATCCTTCAGCCACATGTGTTGATACTCATGGCAGTGCTTCAAGGATCCATTTTGCTAAACCACACACAATAAGGGTGTCACAAAATGTCTTTCTCTGGCCTGAACGATCCCCAAATTTGTCACGAAATGAGTATTTGGACAACTTGAGACAACAAGTGACAACCTCTGAGTTAGCGGTGATTTTGCAACTGTAGAGCAAGATGCCACTGAACACTATAAGGGAATAGTTTTATGTTTTAATGCCTGACCGTATCGCATCTTACATTTGCTCTAGAGTTGGCCCAAGAGAATATTAAAATCCCTTTCTATGGAAATGAGCGCTTTTCATGTTATGTTATGTTACACTTTAATGATTTCAAGTGTAAAAGTTAACAGCTTTTATCCATTGCATATTCTTCAATATCTTTATTTTATGTTTTGTTTTCTGGAATTAATATTTTTGTTCAATGCACAGAAAAAAGAATGTGGTATGAAATGCATCCTAAAGGTGAACCTCCGTGTCCCAGAAGGCGCCATTGTTCTTGTGTCATTGGAGATCACATGTTTCTATTTGGTGGCAGCAGGTACTTCGTTAGTTATTCAATTTGATTGATTTACCTAACTGATTGAATTGATTTAGATAAAAACTTCATGGCAGAAAATCACAATGACACGGTGACATTGTTGCAGAACGTTACAGAGTTCTTGCAGAAAGATTTTTCGTTTGAAAAGGAAAATTTTTCAGTTTTCTCGTAAATTCCTCGTAATATTTTGAATCATACATTTGGATAATCCCTTTCTGACATGCTCAATTTATGCAGATAGCGTAGTAAATGGATGTAATGTTTCGATTGAAGTTTCGGCAGTTATTGATATTGATATGGTTTTTAAGTATCCCCATATATTTCAAACAATATGAAGAACTCGAATTGTGGAGTTGAGTATTTACTTTTCAAGGCAATAATACTATCGAATTTTTAGCAATTATTGCTGTTGATTTTCTCCATAGGTTTTAAATAAGGTATTTTATATATGATATTATTTGTTACAACCTAATCTCGAAACGAAATACTCATTTGAGGAGTCCGACTCGCTTGAGTTTGTCATCGATCTTTCTTTTTTTTTCGGCAACGGATTTCATGATTTTATTTATTTTTTATTGTGATGATTATTTACAAAATGTGACGCAGAAAATAATTAGTGCATTCCAAAAAAATGCAAGAATATCACCTTTAATATTAGAATAAAAAATTATCACATGTTCAGTAAAAAAATATAATAGTTATTTTCGTTTTGGTAATAAAAATAGATGATAACCTTGAAATGGAAAGAAACAAAGAGTTTCCTCTGTAAGATTGGCTTCTTGTAACGTAAAAATATCAATGTCGTGATCCCCAAGTGAACGCAGCAAATCGAGCCTTTTTGTCTGGGAAAGGCCACCATTCCACTGCAGGACGCTCAATCCGAAAACCCTCGAGGGGCGGGAGCAAAGCGAAGACATGCCGGAAACTACAGATCTCTTAGCCGTCAAAAGACGTTACCAGGGTACACCATGGGGAGGTAGATCCCGGGCATTGTGATATTGCAGGAAATGAGAGTGCTGATGTTTTGGCAAAGGGAGGCACAAGAATTCTCCAGGCTCTTAGTAGCCCAGTCCCCTTTTCAGCTTTAAAAAGGATTATTAGATCAAAAATCCATGGGGATTTCCACCAACAATTGTCAGAAAGGGTAAAAACCAAAGTGTGGAGAGATCTTCAACAGAACACCATTCCAGACTGGCCGCGCCGCGAAGCGGTGACTCAGTTTCGACTACATACCGGACATGACTGCCTTGCCGCGCACCGTTTAGGGCTGGCACCTGATCCCTATTGTTCTCTATGCATGAGCCAAGCTGTTTTGGATGGCAGCCACATCCTGTGCTGCAGGACCCTCCGCGGGTCGTCGTCTACCGAGCGATATTGGGAAGCAAGAGAGCTCCTAAGGAAATGACTTTTTACTTTCTTGTTTTGTTCCTATGTTTTTGCTTTTTCATGTCAATTACCTCTGCCATTTGAAATAAATAAATAAATAAATAAATATTTTCGTTTTTTTTGCAAACACGATGCTTTTGTTATTTTAAATTAGTAACAAATATCTTTGTTATGATTAAAAATATCTTGCAGAAAGACAGTGCTAGGGAGTTTTATTGCAGATAGCTTGAAAAAATTCTGCCATTCGGGAATAAGAAAAACAGAGTAAACATGAAAAGAAGTGATATTAAACTAAACTATATTTCAAGATGTTTTTATCAAGCAAATGAAAGTTGTAACACTGATCAAGTTTTATTAACCCATTCTATTTAAAATAAAGAAATACAGCTCTGGTCCCCAGATGTTATTTCTAGGAGCCAGAATCAATTTTTAGGAACCAGCTTGCCATGAAGTGAAAGTACCATAACACCTTTTAGTTTCTATGAAATTACAATAATATTTCCGTAAAATAATTAAAGTGGTCAGAAATATGGTGTATAATTTTAATGCACAAGCTAAACTCATTTTACATACAATGTTCAGGGTATCTGCGCACCTAGAAAGTCATGGATTTTCACATCGGGGATTAAGAGCATTTTCAATGCAAAAGTTCTTAGATGGTCATTTGACCGGTTTTGGTATTTTTAGTGTTAGAAATGGACATCATTCCAGTAAAATGTATGTATTTCTTTGCTCATCCTTTTTAAAGGGAACAATTTTCCATGTAACATCGTTAATATATTTCTTCTCTCTCTAGTCCCCTCAATGAAGATGAATATGCCAGACACTATAGCAATGATACTCAAGAAAATCGTACACTCCAAGATCATTCAGATTTATATATTTTAGATTTCTGTAAGTGTTTTTGAATTTTAATACTTGATAAGGTACTTTTCTGTTAACTGAGTATAAGTAAATTCAACTACAGTACAGAACCGTTATCCGGAAATCAGAAAACCGGAAAACCAAAAAACTGGAACGAAATTTTAAAAAAAAACAAAACAATTTTTTTCTCATAGGATATTAGGATTTTTCGTTCTTTTTTGAAAGCTGTTTACCTTACCATCATTTTGGAAATAATCATTAGTGTATTACTTCATCGTTTTTTCTTCTTTTTAAGATTATTTCCAATTTTTTTTTTTTTAGTTGGGTTTAACTTTTAAAAAAACGGCTTTTTGTAGAGATTCAAAAAACCGGAAAAATCAGTTATCCGGAATATCGATGGTCCCGATCGTTCCGGATAATCGGTTCCCAACTGTATTTATTTATTTTTAAATGGTTGCCATTTTTGGTATAAAAAAATAATAAAAGTTAAATTTACTTTTCTTCAAGCATTAAATGTGTTTAAATACTAATTATTTGACTACGTACTTTATTTCAAAAAATCAGGTGTGATTGTATTCCGGGGGTACTCCAAAATTCCTGGTTTTTAGTATCATAATTCTGGGTCTAAAAAACTAGGAAGGGGACATACGATTTTTGCGCAAGTATCATAGAATTCCGCATCAATCAAGACCGTTGGTTGCGGACTTCCGCGAATCAAAAACTTAGAATCGTTCAAAATTTTGAAGCTTTTTCTAAATTCTATTAACGGGTCGTTTACATACATTATTTTGCTAATCACGTGAAGAATTACGCTTTACGTAATTCTTTCGCCATTTTGATTCTTTTGGTTAGGCGGATTTTCACCTTTTTAAATATTTGGAACCGCACCGGAATCTGCTAATATTTGGATTCTTATTCACGCGATTTTAATATGAAACATCGATTTTCGTATATACCTGATTTAAAATCCAGTATTGCGATTCGTATTCATGCGATTTAATGACTATGCACAGTGATTCGTATTTGTGTGTTTTAAAAATTCAATAATGCAATTTTAAAATCCAATATCATACCTGCCACCTTTTACACATTTGGCGTAATATTTTATTTCTATATTTAAAGTGGTAGTAAAATGCATGTTTTCTATGTATTCCTTGAATTTATAAACTTAATTTAAAATCTTTAGGACAACCACTATTTTTTAAAAAATGAAGTTATGTATTAATATGTAATACTGTAGTGTCAGTTCGCATAATCTTTATCAAAACACAGCCAGTGTTTCTGCCTAAAATTGTAATTTAAATTCTAATTTACTATCACTAGGGAAAATCATCCTCGAATGGATTAAAAGTTGGCAGGTATGCAATATCGCGATTCTTGTAAGAAGTAAGTTTTTTCTTGAATTAGTTACTCTAAAGATGTGATATTCCGACTTTTGCACTGACCCTGAATTGTCTAGAGAATAATAATGAATGCCAATTCTTTTTTTCTGCCCTAATTATATCATATTTTTCAGGAGTATATGGATGTAGCATCAGAAGTATATAAATATTGCATGAGATTTTGAAAGTCTTTTTTTTTTCTTCATCAGAATGACATATTTTGTAAGAATTACAATGTGTTAAAAGAAAATATTTACTTAACTACTGTGTAAAATAATAAAGTTCTAGTCAATGTGTTAAAATAATAGTTAGATGATGTCATGCTTTTTTTCGTGTTTTGCCTGAGTCTTGACCCTGTTTTATCCAAAGCCATGAGGAAAATAATAACTTATTTTTGAAAATAAATTAACCTTTTCTTTTTGCTCTGATCATAAATTTCTTATGAGTATATATATTAATTTAGCATTGAAAGACTGGAGAATTCAAAACTCCTCTTTTTAAAATATTTAAAGGTAACATTTGAATCCACAAAAATGTAGTATGTCTACTATCGTTTTAAACATGAGGTTTGTAGGAATAATAATCTACTTTAGTGGTCGGTTTGTACTCCAGACTTTTTGGAAATTTGCCATCAAAAATAGGTGGCTGACTTATGCAGTGAGATATACGATATATACATATTGTTTATTTTAATTTTATAGACTTCTGGAATCTGTATAACCTATTATGTAATATGTTTAAAGATAAAATTAGCTAAAAAAACATTTCGTAGCAAATTTTTTCAATGCTATATATTTTTTTTCTTTGTAATTTTAAATGTTTTATTTTCAATTAATTTTCTTTTTATAAAAATTAGATGTTATTTAAAAAATATACTAAAAATTGATTTTTCTCTTTAAAGTTATAATATTAGTAAACTCTAAACAGGAAACTGTATTATATTTGAAAACTTGCAAGTTATATATATATATATATATTTTTTTTTAAATAAATACCTTTTAAATGGAAATGCATATTGAAATGTTCATTAATTTTTTTTTCATGATCTCTAAATCAGATATTAAAAAATCTTTAAAGTGCCTAATCTTTTTTATCTTTAAATATTTTCATCTTTATCACTTAATCNTTTCCGGTTTTCTGATTTCCGGATAACGGGTTCTGTACTGTATTAGTAAACTCTAAGCAGGAAACTGTATTATATTTGAAAACTTGTATATATATATATTTTATGTTATATATATATATTTTTTTTTAAAATAAATACCTTTTAAATAGAAACGCATATTGAAATGTTCATTAATTTTTTTTTTCATGATCTCCAAATCAGATATTAAAAAATCTTTAAAGTGCCTAATCTTTTTTATCTTTAAATATTTTCATCTTTATCACTTAATCATTTTTTTAAAATATTTTATATAATTAACCTTCATTTTGAATCTTGATCAATTGTTTATTTTAATCAAATATTTACTTAACAGTATAGTATTCTTAGTTCTCAAAATCAAAATGAATTTATTAACCTTGAACTTTCAAAATTTATCTCTTTAATTTCCTTTTTATGTTATTCATGATATTTTTAAAAGTAGCAAAAAAATATTGATCTGCTATTGTAATAGTAGTTGATTAGTAAATATGGTTTAATCTAGTTCTAATCTAGCTAAGTTTTAAGTTATTATCTTGTACAAGTGTATAATGAGACGTTTTTTTTAATTATTTTTTTACTACTGCATGTATGAAAATAGTATCTACATTATTTCTCTGAGGAGACTACTTAGGCAACATATTTTTATATGTAAGGCTACTATTTTCTACCAAAATTGTTGTGGTGTAATATAATTTTTTTAAGTTTTATCTAATAGTATTTACAGTCTCTGGCCAAATTATTAGACGCACTATAAGAATCTATGTAAAATGTTAATCAGGTGATGCTATTAAGCATTATTGTTTTTACATGACTGAAACCGGTTTGCACTTGTTTACGTTCATGTATCAATGGTTTAAATTGGACGATATATAATATAAATTAGACGATATATTACATAAATATAGAACATTCATTATATCAGGTATTGTATTAGTATATTATAATAATTAGACCAAATTGTTAGACACTCTAGTTTGTTAATAATTACATGTTTTGCATGAGTTTATAGGCAATACTTTTATATTTAAACACACATATATTGAGATTTCATTCAGAAGATTTTTTTATTTACTTCCTATTTGTATTTATTATTAATGTATTACATTGCACTGTTAACCAATTGATACACTAACGTAAATATGTGTAAACCAGTTTCAGCCGAAAAAACAATATAGCTGTACAGTATCAAATGACAATTAAGATTTTATTTACTTCCTATTTGTATTTATTATTAATGTATTACATTACACTGTTAACCAATTGATACACTAACGTAAATATGTGTAAACCAGTTTCAGCCGAAAAAACAATACAGCTGTACAGTATCAAATGACAATTAAGATTTTACATAGAATCTTATAGTGTATCTAATAATTTGGCCGGGGACTTTATTATGATTTGAAAATTATTTTTGCATTATTACTCGTAGTTTCACTCTTATTTTAATCATTAATTTATTTGAAACAACTTGAATACTTTGCATGATATTTTTTTTATTTATTATTATTATTGTATTTTCCTTTTAAAAATATAAGAAATATATAAATTCTGATTAATATTTTCTGTTCTTAATTTAGTTCCTACATTGCAACGACTTTGTCAACTTGAAGTAATAAAATCAAATCTAAGGATAGAATTACTACCTCAGCCTCTAATGTAAGTCACTTCAGCTTCATTTTTCTTTTTTTTTTTTGCTTTGAAAATAAAATACATTACAGGGCATTAATTGCCTCCTTTGTTTTCTAACCTATGCAAGATGTGTTTGTTGACTGCTGAGCCCCACTTTGTAGGTTTCTAAACTGTTTTACTTAGTTACAAATTTGTTGAGAAAACTCATTGATATGATCGTTTCTTTGCCTCTGATTTACATCCTCCAACTTGTATGGAAAATTCTGTTGTTGCTAAGAAGTTAAGAACCTATAATAAAATCTGGATCAAACCAAATACATGAATTTTTCTTCCATCTAAATGGCAACAGTGATTATGCCCCTTGGCTAAAGAAAAGAGAGGCTGGTTTATTCCTTTCTTAGAGCTGAAGCTACGACTTCCCTCATGACGTCACGCTGCACTCAGATCTAACCAAGTATCAAAAGTATTCACCGATTTTCAAAAATCTTCGTCAATTGGAAATTTTTATGATTGGGACCAAGATAGCCTGGTTTGTAGGGCACTGGGCCCATGTCCAAGAGGTCGTGTTTTCGAACCCCGCCGGCTCAAGTTTCCCTGTGTAGTAAATGGTGACTGATGCATGTTAAATCTGTCGAGTCACAAAGTCCTTCATGCTCCCATAGCAAATNTGGGGGTACTGATCCAGGAGTTTCCATGTCTTCTGGATTGGTTCAAAATTACAAGGCTATGTAGTTGAACATTAGTAGTTGTAAACCCAAAATTAGGTCCACTGTTCAACGTTTGTTATAAAATAAAGAAGTTTTATGATTAATTTTGTTTCCCATAAAATTATTTAACGGGGTTGAATCTGCGTTTTTCGATAGTTTGTTTCGGTCTTTTATTATTTGGAACCAAATCTAATTGTTTGTGTGGCAAATCTGTAGTTAAATTACTGTAATCGAATAAAAAATAATGATTTGGTTAGAATTCATTTTGATGTAATTTTTAGGATCAAGTTAAAATTTTTCTTTACAGTAAAAAAATTCATTTGTCAAATTTACGATTTTATCGCATGTGGAAAATGCTTAGCACTTATATATATATGATCGTATATACTGTTTTTTATTTTTATTTCCTGTTTTTATGTGTTATTTTTACTTATTGTGTTCTATTTTATTTGTTGTAANGCATACAAAATCAGAATTTTTACCTGGTTATGTTAGATAATATAATTTTCAAGTACTGCTAAAACTTTATTTTTAAAGCAGGCTCTTAAATTTTATAATCATAAAAGAAAACTCAAAGCAGGTATCAATATATTTTTCCGTTTTTTTTTTTTTTTTTAAAAATTTATTCTTTTTCTTCTTTTTTAATCAGTTGTTTGTTATTTTTTAATTATTATTTTACTCCCCTTTTTCATATGTCTATAGTTTTCCTTTGTTTTATCTTCATTTTGAACTTTTATATATATATATATATATATATGAATCAATGGCCATCCAGTCAAATCTAGATAGTATTATAACTCTGATAACTTGATCAATTTATAATGTATTTCCTCTGTCTGTGTTTATTTTTAATTAAAATCCTTATGAAATAACTTTTATTGTGGTATGATTTATACACAAATTATTCTGTTTTTTATATGAAACCTACGCATTTTTCTTCATGAATTCCACAAATAATTTTTCTTTTCAGATTGTTGTTAATTTTTTCACCATAGGTTCATTTTTTTTATGCTAGACTACATACATATTTCAATAAAATAGCTCTTTAATATAACAGGATAAAAAAAGACATCAATTTTAGATTAACCCAGTAAAGCTCACTTTAGGGTGGGTTTTTCTGGGTTGGTGAGTTTTTTGCAACCCTGCCTCTGTCGTATATTTACTGGCCAGAAAGCCACAAAAGTATTTATGTAAAAAAAGTGTTTTCTGAGTCACTGTCATTAAATTTTACATCTCAAAAATGTTTTATCTGTTCCTTCCCACATTATTTCCATAACTAGCATAAATAATTATTAATATTTCAAATTCTTTTACAGCCGTGAAATATATGTATTAACAACAAATTCCAAAATGCTGAAATCATTCTACACCCGATACCCTCGTAATGATTATCTTGGAATAGCAACCTCAGCATGACTCAGCATTCCAGTTTTACTGAATTATTATGTTCCTTCATTTTATTATTTATTAGTTTAACACTTTGATGTATGAATTTGTATAGTTATAAATAAAAATTTGGATATTTTTCTTCGATTGTTTTCATTTAAAACAGATGTTATACTGTATTACTCAAAACTCAAGCTCAACTCAAAAATCCTGAAATTTTCTTGAGTGAAATCATTAGTGCGAATATTCCAAAAATGAATGTCTTTATAAATTCAAACTTGATATTTTCAAAACATGAAATTCTAAATATTTAAATGTAGCATAATTTAAATGGATAATTATGTAAAAGTTTACTTTTATGTGAAAGCACATTTATTATTCTACTAGAAAAATATTTACAAATGAAAGAGCTGCCAAGTATAAATTCTGGTTCTAATATTTCTAAATAAAATATACAAGAATTTTTATTCATCAATGTGATCGATGATTTCCTGAAACTTCTGCACCTTGGCTTTCCGAAAACTTTGGATCTCGGTTAGCGAAATCCAGACTTTTTCTCCAGAGCACAATCATTTCTGATTACTGATGGTTGGAACTAACTTTGTTACAAGTAGCAAAACTACTATACTGCTGTGCAATTAAAAACACAATGTAAATACTTCACAACACGCTTCAAGAAAAGTGGATTGACAAATGTTATCTTTTTATTGTTAATGCTAAAAAAGAATTTGAAAAACTGATAAAATTTATTTTTGGATTTTTTTTCAATATGTAGCTTGCTATACAAAAATGTAATAAGTATGTATCAAAATATGTATGAAATGTAAAATATATTAAATATAAAATGTGGTAAATATATGAAAAACTTAATTTTGTATTTTTGTCGTTAACGTTGATTTTTCTATTGCACACCATAAAATAAAATAAAATGGCTTCTACTATAGTTAATTTTTTAAAAAAAAGAAATGTAATAATCCTTACTGTCACTAAATGTTTTAACTAATATATATATTTAACTAATTATTTTAATACATAAACTACTAATTAATTATTAAAATTACAGCACGAAGGTGAAACTCTACTAGAGATACTAACTAGAAATGAATCAGAATGGCTATGAATAGTTTATCTCGTGATATAGCGTTATTACTTTTTCAGTCGTTGGTAATAAAAGGTGCTTTTTTTAAAGGAGTGTAGTGAACTTTGCAATACAAATAATAGCCACTAATTTGTAAGCATTCCTTGAAACACCATAATTAAAGTAACAGAATCGTTAAAATTGGACGGAAATGCAATACAATAATTGCAACAAAAAAAAATGCTTACATTTATAATGAAATTATTATGAATGAAGGACATCAATCGGTACTCATTAAATTGTATGATGTGCTTGAAAAATAACTTGGATTTACAATGAAATCGGCTAAAATAAAGGGCTTCAAAAAGTGATTATTTAACAGGGTGCATAACCAAATCTCTCAACAAAAAATAAGCACCTTTAAAGTACTTTTTAAGCACTCAAAAAATATTTGTAAGCACTATATATATTAACAAAATGCAAGATAGTTTCAAAGACTTTACATGATCATGATAAAATAACTAGTTTCTGATAGAGAAGTCTTTTTCTTGATTACATTAGCCACCATAAAAAGATCGAGAGATTTTTCGGTTCTATTTCAGAGGTTGGAAAATGAAGCCTGAAATTGAAAATATCTTGCAAAATGCAGCTGAGTTGCACATGAGAGTGCTAGAATCTCACCGAGCCCTGCTCAGTTGACGCACATACGAACTCCCAAGTATTTCATCAAACATGTAGCATGATCGGGGTGCTATCATACATTGCGGGCCGACGGTACACCGAAATAGATTGTGGTTGAATGATTTGTGAAAACGTTGAATGGAAATAAGTGAAAGCCACGCTTTTGCATGATATGCAGCGAAAATCGACATGGTAAAGGAAAAAAATTTCATTTTCGAAAAGGAAAAATTAAGCACTTTTTCAAAATACCCCATGATAAAAGCACCTTTAAGGGCTTTTAAAAAACGAAAATCAAAAATAAACACCTTTAAGCTCTTCTAAAAACGCTACGCACTATGTTTAAGCATGCGGTTGGAAACTCTCTTGTCGTAAGAAATCGTAAAAAGATACGAAATTTTTAAAATCACGTAGAAGCCTTAAAGCAAGTTAAAAAGTGTGGAATTTTATGCGCAATATGATTCACGAACCATAATATCATAAGAAATGTATCGGGATTTGAAAAACCACATGGGAATTTGTAGTTATAAATTTGAATCTTACAACTTACCAGTGTGTGTTCCTTCAATTATGTTCTTGAATTAATTTAACATAAAACTCTTTTTGTTTTGAAAATTTCTGTTAATTTAGTGTTTAAATATTAAATAAATAAAAATGTGTCAAATTGTTCCAATCCCTTTATTTGTTTAATTAATGAAAATACAAATACAAAAGCAATTATCTTATGTATAAAAAAAAACACTTAACAATTATCTTATTCTTTAAATTTAAAATCAGTTTTCATTTCCTTCCATTTTTACTCCTCTTTTCCCCAAATCAAGCGATTACAAAAAAATTTGATGCCCTCTGTACTCCAAGTTCATTTTTCAGTTTTGTATGAATAAAACCGAAATTTGAAACTGTTCTTTTGATTGATGCTCAGCTGTATAGACTAAAATGTTGACCTACTAAACTATATTAACATAATAAAATAACATGTACTTAGGAAATGTATTCTAATAACTGTACTAAATAATGATAGTAACTTAACTAAACCCTTGAATTGTTCCGTTTAAAAAAAATTTCCTCATTTAAACAAACATTTATACTTTCTGTAAAAAATAAAATTATAATTAGTTTACTTATAAGGGAATATATTATATTCATGATTTATTGGAAATATTCCTCTACAATGCACAAAAAAAAAACGGATTACTCTGAATAACTTTGGATCTAATGGTCGGATCTACACGTTTTAGGACTCAAGTTTAATGGCTCGAGGCGTAGACCTCAAATTTGCTAATTAATAAGTGCAGAAGATTTTAAGTTACGAAATCAGACACAAAAACAAAACTATTTTTTGACAGATTCCGATCCCAAAAATAAAGGAGGTAGCCGCAATCTGGGAAATTTGGTCCGGTCCCAATAGTTTGGTCAGGAGAGCAGTCCAAACTTTGAACCCCTTAACGATAATTTTACTTTTTGCGTATTTCGCTATGTCTCGAGAACTTTTAAAGCAAATAGAAACATTTTTGCACCACACCATTATAAAATTCGTTTATTCAACGATAATACCATACAAAAAAAATAATTAAAAAAAACTTTTAATAAATATTTATTATTTTATTTAAAAATTGCCGATAAAACTTTGAATTGGAATGTGTAAAATTTTTTGCATCACTTTAAAGAATGTAATTTTACATGGCAAAATACAAAATTTGAGCAAAATCAGGTAAAAAGTTCTTGATAAATTGAATTTCGAAAAAAAGTCAGATATTTAAAATTCAATTTCCCAGGAACTATTTGACCAATTTCCCTTAAACTTTGTATTTTGCGAAGTAAAATTATATTCTTCGAATTGATGCAAAAAATTGTATACTTTGCAATTCAAAATATTTTCGGCCATTATTAAAATAAATGATAAATATTTATTAAAAGCAGGGCCGAATTAACCCTCAAGCAAACTAAGCACGTGCGTACGGTACCTGAGGTAAAGGCGCACCACAAAGCATTAATAAAAAAATATGAAAAAATTCTACAAATATTTTTTTTGCACATTTTAATTCGTTTATAAGTTCTTCAACGCGTTCATGGTTTACACTAAATTGCTATTGTGTTATATTTATTTATATCCAGCGGAAACGAAAAAAAAGGTTACGCATTGCCCCCATCCCATCACAAAATGACAATTAAAGAACTTCCTTCCGGTAAATTAACAAAATCTATTTTGGCCCAATTTGTGCCCCCTAATTAGTGTATAAAAAGTTCCTTTGGTACGATTGCTTGGTTTATAAAACTCTAATTTCTGACAGAGTTTGAAAATTATAAGTTAATATTAAAAGGAGTTACGGAGTGAGTCGTGTGCGTAGCTCCGGAGACGATATTTATTCGTTTTTTAGCTAATATTCCCTCTTCCCCAAAGTAAAATAATTATTTTTATATATATAACACTTTATTCACGTTGAAATATCGAAAAATAAATTTTAAAAAAATAAAATAAAGTAAATAGAAAAAAAAATAAAAACTTAATCCGTGACCAGGACCGAACTCCTGAACACCGGGTCTACAAACTTCTTTACCGTGAAACTAACAACCACACCACGGCACACATGTTGCTTCGACGATTATATAGCTTAAAGAACTTCCTTCCGGTTAATTAACAAAATCTATTGTGGCCCATTATGTGTACCCTAATTAGTGTATAAAAATTTCCTTCGGTACCATTGTTTGGTATACAAAACTCTAATTTCCGGCAGAGTTTGAAAATTATAAGTTAATATTAAAAGGAGTTACGGAGTGAGTCGTGTGCGTAGCTCCGGAGACGATATTTATTCGTTTTTTAGCTAATATTCCCTCTTCCCCAAAGAAAAATAATTAGTTTTATATATATAACACTTTATTTACGTTGAAATATCGAAAAATAAATTTTAAAAAATAAAATAAAGTAAATAGAAAAAAAATTACAAATTAATCCGTGACCAGGACCGAACACTTGACCATCGGGTCGACATACTTCTTTATCGTGGCGCTAACAATCACACCACGGCACACACGTTGCTTTCACGAATATATAGCTTAAGGAACTTCCTTCCGGTTAATTAACAAAATCTATTTTTGCCCATTATGTGCCCCCTAATTAGTGTATACAAATTTCCTTCGGTACGATTGTTTGGTACATTAAACTCTAATTTCTGACAGAGTTTGAAAATTATAAGTTAATATTAAAAGGAGTTACGGAGTGAGTCGTGTGCGTGGCTCCGGAGACGATATTTATTCGTTTTTTAACCAATATTCCCTCTTCCCCAAAGAAAAATAATTATTTTTATATATATTTCACTTTATTCACGTTGAAATATTGACAAATAAATTTTAAAAAATAAAATAAAGTAAATGGAAAAAAAATTACAAATTAATCCGTAACCAGGACCGAACACTTGACCATCGGGTCGACACACTTCTTTATCGTGGCGCTAACAATCACACCACGACATACACGTTGCTTTCACGAATATATAGCTTAAGGAACTTCCTTTCGGTTAATTAACNTTACAAATTAATCCGTAACCAGGACCGAACACTTGACCATCGGGTCGACACACTTCTTTATCGTGGCGCTAACAATCACACCACGGCACACACGTTGCTTGCACGAATATATAGCTTAAGGAACTTCCTTTTGGTTAATTAACAAAATCTATTTTTTCCCATTATGTGCCCCCTAATTAGTGTATAAAAATTTCCTTCGGTACGATTATTTGGTATATAAAACTCTAATTTCTGACAGAGTTTGAAAATTATAAGTTAATATTAAAAGGAGTTACGGAGTGAGTCGTGTGCGTAGCTCCGGAGACGATATTTTTTCGTTTTTTAGCCAATATTCCCTCTTCCCCAAAGAAAAATAATTATTTTTATATATATTTCACTTTATTCACGTTGAAATATCGAAAAATAAATTTTAAAAAATAAAATAAAGTAAATAGAAAAAAAAATTACAAATTAATCCGTGACCAGGACCGAACACTTAACCATCGGGTCGACGCACTTCTTTATCGTGGCGCTAACAATCACACCACGGATCACACATTGCTTTCACGAATATATAGTTTAAGGAACTTCCTTCCGGTTAATTAACAAAATCTATCTTTGCCCATTATGTGCCCCCTAATTATTGTATAAAAATTTCCTTATTTACGATTGTTTGGTACATAAAACTCTAATTTCTGACAGAGTTTGAAAATTATANTCACCAAACTTCTTTACTCATGACGCTAACAACAACACCACGACTCACACGTTGCTTCCACGAATATATAGCTTAAAGAATTTACTTTCGGTTAATTATCAAAATCTATTTTGGCCCATTATGTGCCCCCTAATTAGTGTATAAAAATTTCCTTCGGTACGATTATTTGGAATATAAAACTCTAATTTCTGACAGAGTTTGAAAATTATAAGTTAATATTAAAAGGAGTTACGGAGTGAGTCGTGTGCGTAGCTCCGGAGACGATATTTATTCGTTTCTTAGCCAATATTCCCTCTTCCCCAAAGAAAAATAATTATTTTTATATATATTTCACTTTATTCACGTTGAAATATCGAAAAAAAAATTTTAAAAAATAAAATAAAATAAATAGAAAGAAAAATTACAAATTAATCCATGACCAGGACCGAACACTTGACCATCGGGTCGACAGACTTCTTTATCGTGGCGCTAACAATCACACCACGGCACACACGTTGCTTTCACGAATATATAGCTTAAGGAACTTCCTTCCGGTTAATTAACAAAATCTATTTTGGCCCATTATGTGCCCCCTAATTAGTGTATAAAAATTTTCTTCGGTAGGATTATTTGGTATATAAAACTCTAATTTCTAAAGTAAATAGATAAAAAATTTAAAATTTGATCCGTGACCAGGACCGAACTCCTGACCATCGGGTCTACAAACTTCCTTACCGTGGCACTAACAACCACACCACGGCACTCATGTTACTTCGACGAATATATAGCTTAAAGAACTTCCTTCCGGTTAATTAACAAAATCTATTTTGGCACATTATGGGCCCCCTAATTAGTGTATAAAAATTTCTTCCGGTACGATTGTTTGGTATATAAAACTCTAATTTCTGACAGAGTTTGAAAATTATAAGTTAATATTAAAGGGAGTTACGGAGTGAGTCGTGTGCATAGCTCCGGAGTCGAAATTTATCCATTTTTTCGCCAATATTCCCTCTTTCCCAAAGAAGAATAATTATTTTTATATATCGAACAATTTATTCACGTTGAAATATCGAAAAATGAAATATAAAAAAAGTTAAATGAAATAAAAAAAAATTAAAACTTAATGCGCGACTAGCACCGACCCCCTGATGCATCTACAAACTTCTTTACACATGGCGCTAACAACCGCACCACGACTCACACGTTGCTTCCACGAATATGTAGCTTAAACTGAACTCTGTACCTATCTCAGTTTTCTTGACCTTGGGCTCTAGGGTGCTGGAGCAGATGTTTCAGTTAGGTGATCAGCCGAACGTGTAACCTCCAGCGTTTAGTTCCCACGTACGCTTGGTACTTATTTTATCACCCCTCTGAAGGGATGCAAGGCTGAGTCATCCCGAGAATCGAACCCAGAACCCGTGGCAGGAGAGCGTTAGGCGCTATCACTCAGCCATGGGTGACAAAATGACCACCTACATAGTTAGCGAATTGCTGAGATGTGAAATACAAAACTAGAACAGGAAAGCTTTTTTGTAATCAAGCGTAACAAATTGATTTTTCACACAAACGTGCTAAATCATCCTTTTCCTCTCTGAAACCAGGTACTTTTGCCTTTTTTTCAGCGAAAAATACGATTCCTCTAAGTACTGAAGACAAGCTTGAAACTTTTAAATTGTCCTTCATTGTGGAAGTTATGTTACAGAAGAGAGGGGTGGGAGGGCTAATAAAAGAGAGGTTAATTGATTGATATATATTTTTTTCAAAAACCAATTGCATGATTAGGAGCGTGCTTTTGCAACTTGAGCTTATAAAACTTTAACAAATTTCAGACTGCGACTTGATCTTGACTCAGTGTGTTTTTTTTATTTTTTATTTCTTGTTCAAGGAGACTTAGCTTGATATATACTGTGCTCAAAATAAAAGCGAACGCTCAGAATTGTTTTTGATATAATCTAACGAACGGAATTTCACAAACTCAATCTTAAAAGTTTGAGGACTTCTATATGTTAATGAATAATGCTGACGATATTTAACAGGGTGCGTAGCCAAATTTTTCAACAAAAAATAAGCACCTTTTAAGCATTCAGAAAATATTTTTAAGCACTTTGAAAAATATCATAATTAGACAGGGTTGGTAAGTTTTTGACAATCGATGGTTTAATCCGGTTCTATTTACAGTGACGAAGACGATGGCACGTCACAAACGATGAAATTAACAAGAGAAATGAAATTTTCTATCCCTAAAAGAGATAAAAAAATTGACAATATTTAGTTGGTCCCCGTAATCAGCAAAAATTAGAGAGATTTTTCGATTCTATTACAGAGGGCGGAAAAGGAAGTCTGAAATTGAGAAACTCTTGCAAAATGCAACAGGATTGCACACGTGAGTCAAAAATCCTTACCACTGAATCCAGCTCATTATACGCAAATGCGGACCAGCAAGTATTTCGTCAAACATGTAAAACAAATAGTGTTTTTATACACTACAGACCGGCGGTACGCCGAAATAGATTGGGGTTGAATTAATTGTGAAAACGTTGAATGGGACAATGTCTTTTTACATAATTTGTAGCCAAAATCAACATTTCGGAAAAGGGAAAATTAAGCACTTTTTAATAACACCCATGGAAAAAAGCACCTTTAAGAGCATTTAATAAACCATAATAAGCACCTTTAAAAAACACTACGCATCCTGTTTAAAGTTGTGTGTAATCAGACACAAAAAAATACTTTCCCAGAATAAACATTTTTAAAATTTTTTTTCCGACAAATGTAGTTTTTTGACCCTTGAAGTGTGGGGAAAGGGGTAGCAAATATGGTCCCAATAATTTATTAAACAAGAGAGCGATAAAAAGTTTTGACCCGGTTTTGATAATTTCACTTTTTGCGTATTTCGCTTTATCTCTGGAAATTGCTAAGCAAATCAAAAAGTCTTAGCACATAAATATAAAATTCAATTACCCGAATAAAATTCCATGTAAAAATAATAATAATAATTATTATTTATTTCATCTAGTGAAGGGAATTCGTGTATTTTATTGTTAAGTATATACTTCTCAACGACAAAAAACATAATTTAAATGAAATTGGTGTCATCTCAAGAAATCAAGTTTATAATTTATTAACTCGGAAACTATTCGATCTACTTCGCTCAAATTTTGTATTTGAATAGTTTTAAAATGGAGTAAAAATTTGTAAACATTAAAGTTCAAAAATAATTCGACTACTTTTAGATAAAAGCCGACCGGCCTGTGTAGGGGGCAGGGAACTGTTCTTGAATCAGAAGGGTTCTGGGTTCAAATCCCGGGCAAGGCATGGATGTTCTTTCCTTCTCTGTACAATCTGTCCTCACTGACGTTGGCCCACCTAATATGGTGCCCTTGAAAGAGAGGCCAACAAAATCGCCCTGCATATGTCTAAATTGACGAATGTTAACACGGGTGGGAAATGTGGAAAAAGAAAAAACTTTTAGATAAAATAATTATAAATTCTTTTAAAATGAAATTATCTTTAGATTAATGAACTTTATAATTGTGTACAAAATTGTTTTGATTCACTTAAAAATTTCTCCTGCATTAGTGAAATGTGCAAAAAGTGAAATCAATATCCTAACTTTGGACTGCCCTGTTGCCTAAACTATTGTGACCAATTTGTGATTTAGGCCAGCTAACATCCATATTTTGAGAGTCAGAATTTCTAATTAGCGAAAATGAGATATGTTTATTCATAGAAAGTACGTTTTGTTTCTTATTTCACAATAAATTATACCATTAAATATCATCTGCATTAATTAGCACATTTAAGATTTGACTTTTGAATCTATAAGACTTTTAATTTAATAAGATTTGAATCTATATAACTTTTGAGTTTATAAGAACTGAGCATCAAAAACTACTCAAGATTAGTTTCAAACTTATGTATGGTCTATCTTGTTTTGTTTGAACATTTTGTTTTTAAGAGAAGAGCTTGTTTTCACTTGAGATATTCATGCTTTCCTACTTGAGAAGTTGTATATTTAGTCTAATTAATTTGTGTTGATATTTGTCTTAAAGTTCTGTGCAGAATTTTGCAGTGATACTGATTAATTGCTGCTGATTCACCCCCCCCCCCCCNCCCCCCCCATATGAAGAGTGAGTATTCAGCTCTAGTTAATTAATAAAACACTAAATAAACAATAATTATCGTCAAAATTTATACAATAACGTTTTGTTATTAATTAAGTGAAAATATCACTTTAAATTATGTTTGTATTTTAGTACTTACTTTTTTCAAGGGTAGATGTCACATGACATCTAGATCATCATTCTGCCAATAAAGATGTTTGTGTTTTAACGTAGTACTGTAATTATTGTTATCAGTATCATTACAGTTAGCAAATATTATGATAAAATGAATGTCACAAAAAAAGAAAAGGAAGAAAAAACGAAGTAGACAAGTAAAGAAGACGTATACACTCTATTATTAATTTTTCTTATGAATTAAAATTCTCTGATTCATGACTGCAACAGTCTTCTAAGTATTGCTGTTATAAAAGCCATTCCTTTTCAGTCAAATATTAAAGATGCCTAGCCTAGGATGTTTCATATTAATGTTTAATTGTACTTAACAAAATTAAGCAGTCTATAACTCACAGTGTTATTACACTGCTTTAATTTAATGAGGAACTGATGGAGACTTAATTTGCATATAAATAATGGATGTTATTGTAAAATTCTTCTCTTTTTTCATTAAGTTTGTTGCTGACAAGCATATTTTTCATTTTATTTTTTAAAACTTTATATAGAAACAGGGTTGCAAAAAACCCGGGTTTTTCATATTTTATTGGGTTTTTCTTCAAAAGAGGGGGCAGGGATAAGTACCTTAATTTAAAAAAGCTTATTTTATTATTAATAATTAAGTTTAATTTTATGAATTGACTTAACACATAGGTAATTAATAATTAATAGTACAAATAAATAGTCTGAAAAAAGTTTCTTCTGAACATCATGATACAAAATGTTACATGTACTCACATACATCATACATTTGAAACTTATTTTAACACAGGATTACTTTTTATTTTAATCTTAAAAAATATTTGAGAATTTTTTTTTTGCATAGAAAGCGAATAAAAGGCATTGACTAATCAATGGCCATACAGTCAAATCTAGTCAGCAAGGTGACTCTCCAGTCTCCAAACACAGTTTTTTCACCATAGGTTCATTTTTTAGGCTGGACTACATACACATTTCAATACATTCACTCAATACACACATTCAATAGCTCTTGAATATAACAGAGGATAAAAAAGAAATCAATTTTCAAAAAACCCACTTTAGGGTGGGTTTTACTTGGCTTTTCAGAGTGGGTTTTACCCAGCAAAACCTGGGTGGGTTATACTGGGTAGGTGGGTTTTTTGCAACCCTGTTTAAAAATCATCTTACATGTGATTTTTGGCTTCAGAAATCGAAACATAAAAAGAGTCTTGGTAACCATGTCAAAAGTAATACAATCTTAGTCAACAAACATTTATTTCCAACAAGCATTATTAAAAAAGGGGAACAAAATTGTAAAAGTTTATAAAATACACAGTATATTTACATCACATTTTGTAAAATTCACTCAACAAAGCAGTATAAACTTAACCAAAGAGGGAGGCAGAGGAAGCTCCAATGCGCTCCGGTCGATGCTCTCGACGAGATTTCTACGAATGACCAACCGGCAGGAACTGCGGAGATCGCGACACTCTCTAGATTTGTTGAAGACGTAACTCAAAACCGAACAAGTGTTGGGATATAACAAGCTTTCATTTTGCAGCAGCCACTCATATTCACTTGCAAGGCAATCGATGACTTTACCATCGGCTCCACAGTCCAAAAGAAGAGAAGCAATTTTCTGCAAACCTTTTTTGCAAGCATAAAACAGAGGAGTTAAACCGAAATTGTTTGTGACATTGACCAGACTGCCGGCATTAAGTAGTTTGCGGACAAGGGTTTCATTATTCATGGACACTGCAATGTGGAGGGGTGTGTCTCCTAAAGAGTTCCTCACATTGACTCTACTCCCCCTCATTATTAGCAGGGCACAAATATGATGGAACAATTTATTGTTAGATTTTAATTCATGAAATGCTTTAAGGAGTGGTGTCTCATTCAGTTTGTTCAGATGATTGATCTGAAAAGAAAAAAAAAAGAAATGTAAATGTCAAGAGTTTTTGAGGGAATTTATTCATCTTATAAAAATCTTAATCAGGTTGTGTAGCCAAATTAATCAACAAAAAATAAGCACCTTTTAAGCACTCAAGAAAAATTTTAAGCACTTTTGGAAAGTTTTCGACAATTGATGGTTTTATCTTGTTTAAACCGCCATATAAAAAATAAAAAAAACTTTTGGTATTGTTTTTGACAATTGTCAAAAATCATGAAATTTTGAATTATGTAAACCGAATGGCGTTTTCAAATGCTACGGGTTGACAATACACTGAAATAGATTGGGGTTGAATTAATTGTGAAAACGTTGAATAGAACAATATGTCTTTTTGCATAATTCATAGAGAAAATCAACATGGTCAAGGAAAAATCTCATTTTCAAAAAGGGAAAATTAAGCACTTTTTAAAAACACTCAATGACAAAAGCACATTTTAAGGACTTTTAAAAATCAAAAATAAGCACTTTTTAAAAACGCTACACACCCTGTTAATACAGTGAACTCTCGCTACTACAATATCCAATACAACAACATGGTTGCCACTCAAATCTGGAAAAAATTCGCAGTGTTTTTCCTGTACATATTATACACAATATATTAAGAGGAAACAACAATTACTGTACTCTTGTGTGAGCTATATTGAGTTAACTACATTTATTAGTTTTAATAGCTGGAAAAACTGCTGAACATACTTAGAGAATGCTATTATAAATGAAATAGTTTAGTATAGCTGAAATATCAAGGTTAAATATCCCTTAGATTATGCTTTGAGTGGTCACCATTTTTTAAAAGACAAAAATAACAAAATTCCCTGTATTTTCCCAGTTTGTACAGAAAAAATCACAATTCCCTGCATTTTAGGTGATTTTAAATTCCATGTATTTTAAAGGTTCTCCCGGTGGAGTGGCAACCCTGTAATGTTATGCTCCTCTCAATATTATGATATTCTCTGAAGCAAAAAACCCTTGTAAAACGATTTTTTCTCTCCAAATAATGTAAAGAATCTTATTTTATCATCTTTTGCCGTTTCTCCCCATCTTTTCTGGCAAGAGAAGACTCGCTGCTGACCAACCCAAGAACTTCCATTCTTAGAATTGCCTCCCTTTTCTCTTAAGAAGTTACAGGTGTAACATTCCTATCTGATTTCATTTCCTTCAAGTTAAAAGCTGATCCTAAGTCACAAATGATCACATTAACAACTGAAAGAGAATTTTTTCTGCAGAGGGTGGGTGGAGCACCATTCAAAAACGAAAATCGTTTTCGTTCCTTGGACTCAATGCATACTTTATTGGTTGACTTGACAGTCAAAAAAGTGAATAAACAAACGAAAATATCAGATTATTTTCAATAAAAACGGTTTTCAGGTACATTTAAGATCTTATTTTCTGAAATTATTTCAATTGTTTTTAATATTTAACCATAAATAACACACTGCAAATTTATGTCTTGCATAATATATAAATACATTTACAGTTAATACATATACAGTGAACTCTCGCTACTACGATATACGATACAACAATAACTCCCTCTATTACGATAATGTTCCGTGGTCCCGCCAAACTTGCATATGGATTAATGTTATCTTCCTCTCAATATAACGANTGCTTGTTGAATATATTAATTTTCACTTAAATACATACAATATCTGTATTACAAAAAAGGTTATGCAACAAATAGTCAGATCTATCTCAGATTTGCATTTTTTTAAAGTGATACTTACACAATCAATACTTAGTAGGATAACCCTTATTTTTAAGACAGCTTCACAGCGTCTTTTCATCGAGTGAAGGAGTGTTTGGAGTTCATCTTTCGTAGTCACATGGTGCCACGAATCAATTATAGCTTCAATAAGGTGTCTTTTATTGGATGGATGTTTTTTTCGTACAAGAATTTTCAAACATCGCCACAAATTTTCAATTGGATTGAGATCAGGGCTGTTTCCAGGCCATGGTAATATATCTATGCCTTTATTTTGAAACCATGCTTTGCATACTTTTGCTGTGTGGCATGGAGCTGAATCCTGCTGAAAAATAAATGGTGCGTTGTTGGAGAAGAAATCCCTTATTGAAGGTATCAATTTTGGTTTCAGGGCTGTTTCGATGCATTTTTTGGCATTCAGGATGCATCAATCACTTGAATTCGTCTCACACCATCTGCAGGCATACATGCCAAAATCCTGACATTTGTTGGATTTTTTGTAGTTGCTTCAATGCAATCAGGATGAAGCGCTTCGCCTACTCTACGTCTCACGTATTTTCTACCACCACTTCCAAAGAGCGATATTTTACTCTCATCACTCCAGATTACTTGCTTCCATTCATTTTCTGACCATTTAATGTGTTCTTTTGCCGACTTAACTCGTTTTTCACGTTGCTTTTGATTTAAATATGGTTTTTTCCTTGGAATTCTAGCTTGTAGTCCAAATCCTGATAACCTTCTTCTTATTGTTTTTGAAGTTACTGCAATACCAGCTGCATTCATTTCACATCTAATGACATTTTTCTATCTTGAAGACATAGCCATTTAATTTTTCTATCGGTGGTAGCACTTGTGCATTTTTTCGGCCTGATTTGGCATCCTGAATTCCAAAAAATACATCAAAACTGTCCTGAAATCAAAATTGATACCTTCCATCAGGGATCTCTTCCCCAACAACGCACCATTTATTTTTCAGCAGGATTCAGCTCCATGCCACACAGCAAAAGTATGCAAAGCATGCTTTCAAAATAAAGGCATAGATATATTACCATGGCCAGGAAACAGTCCTGATCTCAATCTAATTGAAAATTTGTGGCGACGTTTGAACATTCTTGTACGAAATAAACGTCCATCCAATAAAAGACAACTGAGTGAAGCTATAATTGATTCCTTGCACCATGTGATTACGAAAGATGAACTCCAAACACTTGTTTACTCGATGAAAAGACGCTGTGAAGCTGTCTTAAAAAAAAAGGGTTATCCTACTAAGTATTGATTGTGTAAGTATCACTTTAAAAAATTACAAATCTAAGATACATCTTACTATTAATTGCATAACTTTTTCTGTAATACATATATTGTAATACTGTATTTGTTATTAAATTTTACATTAAATTACCTTCAATTTGGTATGTAAACGTTTACTTTTAAGTGAAAATTAATATATTCTACAAGCACACAAAGTTGAAAAACATGAAATTTTCAAAAAGTGTCCACACTTTTGGCCACCACTGTATAACATTAAAATTTGAAAAAAAATCTTATTGTGCTCCCAAAGTATTTAGGCTCTCAATATAACAATACATCTCTGTACAACAATACATTTATTTGATCTCTAAAGTATTGTTGTAGCGAGGGTTTACTGCATTCACAGACCTTCTTAGTGGTAGAGTTCACCTAAGTGCTAGTTTTTCACAAATTACACAACTTGATCAAGAGGTTTTACTTCAAAAGCAACATAATCAAGGTGTCTGCTGCTACATTTTAGATTTTCAAATTCATGACTAATTCCTAGACACTATTATTCCGACTATTTTCACAGACAAAAACATAACAATAAATTTAAAAAAGCATTATAATAACGTTTAATTGAAATGAGAGGTATAACCAAAACTGTTATACTCTGCATCTTCATATTTATAGAATTTAAGTTTTAAGAAACAGAGTAAAGAAAGAGTTGAAGCAGTAAAATAGCTGAAAAAAATACAAAAGCAAATGATTTTTTCTGCAGAATTATATTCTAAAGATATTTTTCTTGTTTATCGGAAAAGAAAGAAATACTCCTGATTTTTCTGCTCTCATTTCGGAATTAAAAAAATTCGCCAATGGCTGGCTTGCTTCAGCTTTAATTTTCAATTGATAAATAAAAAATTCTAAAATCACAGAGGCTTGAAAGATAATTGGCTCAAGAAATAAGGTTAGTAATTTTTTTTAATTTGTTTTTTAAAAAATAAAAAAATAATCAGATTTTTTTAAAATTCAAATACATTGTAAGAATTTTAATTTATGATTAAAAAAACTTTATAAATGTTCATTAAAAATTAAATTAATATTAAAACTATATTATAACAACATTTTTAAAACTTTAACTTACTAACATAATTTTTCATTACAATACATAGCTTTGAATGCCTAGCAACCATTTTGAAATAAATGCATGGTTGAAATTTAAAGACTAGATGAAACAGAGAATTTAAAGAATACTGTTAGGGGTCTGTCAAGGTTTTTCTGAGACGTACCTATTTTATGATAATTTAGACATAATTTGTGAAAATTAAAAATTCTATTAAAAAATCAACACAAAAATATGGATTTATCGTTTCTTACGAGACACAAAAAACTACAGTTTTGTGAAACTACAGTTTTTCCTCAAGTTGAATTTGTGAAAGTACTGCTAAACAGTAGCAAATTTGGCTTGGACAGACCCCTGTTCTTTAACTATTAAAACAAAGTTTCAATTAGTGAACCATAATTTTAATTCAAAATTACAATTTTTCTCTTTTCCCTCAGTTTCTAAAATGACAAAATAAATGTAACAGATTGTGTTTATAAATGTAGTCATTCGTAAATAAATATTTAATCTATGTATTTTTATATTAAAATATTCATTTTTAATCCTATATCAAAATAGATAAGTTAAGCTAAAAAAAATTTTTTTTTAAAAATCAGTGTACTTATTGGAATTTTTTTTTTCACAAAATTTCTTTATAGAAAATCTGATAATGTCAAAGATACTGTAAACATATTGTGAGAAAAAAATTACCAGTTAATAACCCTACTGCTTCAAATAGATTTTGAAAGGGAAGAATGACGCTATATCAGGAAAAAAATATCTGAATTCCTCAGCATTTTTTTCTTCTATTTTTGGCATATTAGGGTAATTTCTTTATATTATAACCTCAAGCTTCAGAAATATACATTTTTCACCAATAAAATATAATGTAGATTTTCATTCCATGCTTTTTCAATCAAAAGGTAGAATTTCAATTAACATTACTTGCATTCTTTTTTTTTTTTTTTNTGAAAAAAATTCATGTTTATTAATTACTTTCTACAGCTATGTAAGTCTATATTAAGACAGCATTGAATGTTTACTTTAATCTGTCCTTTCAATCTCAAGAACCAAAAGATTTTTAAAAATGTAATTTCAAATGTGTTGGAATTTAACACACACCAAGAAAGAAAGTAATTTCATTAACTAAAATTATTTAATGCAGCAATTTATTTAAAATAAATTTTAAAACTAAGAAAAGAAAATAATAAAANGTCAACTTATGCAGGTGCCCAACTTACAAGGGTGGTCAACTTGGCAGGTTTCACTGTATACATAAAAAATCATTTGATTTAAATCAATGATTTTTTTAAGAAAACCATTTGATTTAAATCAACAAACCCTGTCTAGAAATGATGTTTATTCTTTAATCTTTCGAAAGAACACCATAACTTTTAAAGAACATGATAAAAACATTTTATATTTTAATAAAATAAAACTGTGAGTGTGGATTTTGTTACAAATTCAGACATACGGAACTCCATGAAATTAGGGGAGGGGGGAAAATTCTATGACTTTCCGTGAATTTTTCTTTGGAAAAAATAGACATTTAATGACAAATTTTCAGGGGTGGCCCAACTCAAAAATCCTGAAAATTTCTTGAGTAAATTAATATCTTTATAAATTTAATTAATTGAAAGTTTCAAAACATGATATTCTAAATGAATTATATGCTGCAAAATTTAAATGAATAATTATGTGTAAGTTTACTTTTATCTCTTATCACATTTATTATTCTACCAGAAAAAATGTTCACAAATGAAAGAGACACCAAGTATAAATTCTAGTTCGAATATTTTTAAATAAAATATACAAGAATTTTTATATATAAATGTGATAGATGATTTCTTGAAGCTTCTGGGCTCTGCAAATTTTCGGATCGCAGTTAGCAAGAAATCCGGATTTTCCCCGGAGCACAATCACCCCTGAATTTTGTTCAACACCGAAACTCATGACTAGAGCCCGGATTTTGATGACCTAAAAAATCTTAACTAATGCCCTTAAAAAGTGCAAAAAATGCCCTTAAAAATGCCAAAATTGCGCAAAAAATGCCTTAAATAAAGTAAAAATATTGAATTAAAAATTTTTTTTGCTCTTTAAAATTATTATGAGTCATTTAAAAAATATAAAGCAATGCAATACTTGTTCTACGTGCATTAAAGTTTGAAAAATATGTTTTATATCCTAAAATAACAAAAAAAGGAAAATATATTGACACCAAAATATTTTTCTTTTGTAGAGAAACTTTGAGGGATATAACAACTCCCATCTCATAATATTACTAAATATCAGAATTACATTGGATTATTAAATGTTTTTTGATAATTTGAAATGTAAACGAGCGTCTCTTGTCTGAAAGTAAATTTTCATTCCTGCAGAAGCTTCTTTCAACGTCTACTGATGTTATAGGTGCGTACTTGAAAAAGACGGTCTCACTTACTGACAATTCTTCTTCAATTTGAAAAGATTTTGCTTCACCTGTTAATATCCTATAGATTTTCTTCATTGTTTGGAAGCCAGTGTAATAATGAAAATTGATAAAAAATAATAAAAATTGGAAAAAATTAACCAAAAACTTTAAAAAAAAATGCATTAAAATGCAAAATACGCCCCAAAATTTAAAGAAAAATGCCCTATAAATCTAAAAAAATGCTCTAAAAGACAAAAATGCAAAAAATGCAAATGTCATCAAAATCCGGGCCTTACTCATGACTTTCCATGATTTCTCATGACCTTCCAGGTGTGCAGATACCATTTAAAAGGGATCAGTATAAAATTAAAAATGAACAAAACTTACGTTTGCACCAGCATCCAGAATTTTGTTAATAATCTCAGAGGAACAATTGTAATTTGAGATGAGAGTGAGAAGAGGGGTGTCTTGAAATTGTCCATATGCTTCATTCACACTGCATTCTCCTTTATCCAGGATATAGGAAATAAGGGATTGAGAGCCATGAGCACAAGCATACATAAAGGGTGTCTTTCCTTCTTTGTCCAACATTTTTAAAACACATGAGACAGATGGATTCTTCATCAACAACTGAACCATTCCTTAAAAATTAAAAGCCATTAATTTAAGACTGCTCAGGAAATGTTGTCCAACATTTGTTACATTGCTTTTCTTTTCCATAATTTTAAAAATAACAAGTAAAAAATTAACTTTGAAACATGTATTACACACTTGTTTTCCCTGTGGCAGAATTTTTTTTGGCTTTCTGCGACAAACCTCTCTAGCACTAATATCTTTCTGCAAGATACTTTTAATAATCACTAATATACATCAGGGGTTTGTCTAGGTTCTTCTGAGAGGTGAAAATAGACAAAATTTGTGAAAATTAAAAATTATAATAAAAAATCAACACAAAAATGTGGATTTATCGTTTCTTGTGGGCTACAGAAATAAAATTTTAAGAAAAAGCATTGTGTGAAACTACCGTTTTTTCTAAAGTTGAATTTGTGAAGGTACTGTTAAACGGTAGTAAATTTGGCCTGGATAGACCCATGTACATGTTATTAATTAAATTTAAAGCAACAGAAACGCTGTATTTACAAAGAAAGGACTATCTGGATATAATAAAATTGTATGTATTTTTTTAAAAATGGATATGTAATATTTTTTTATTCTAATATCATGGGCGATATTATCACATTTTGTAAGAGGATAACTCACTAATTATTTCATTTTTCGCATTTTGTGAATCATCATCACATAAAAAAAATAAACAAAAATCGTAAAATCTATGAAAAAAAAAGCACCCCCCCCCAAAATAAGAATGAAAAAAAAAAAACACAAGCATTTCTTCCCCTCTGATGCGTGAAAAAGACATCGACTGAATATAATTGGTGAGGAAAAAAATCTTTCAAACATTTCTGTTGAAAATAAATTTCCTGCTTCAATATTTTTTATTCTTCTCAAATAAGAATCGAAAAATTGAGGACATTTCTTTCCCCTCCGATGAGCAAAAAAGGCATCTTTTAAATATAATTTTAGAGAAAAAAAAATGTTGAAAATTTTTTTACTTTTTAAAGGGAAATTATTTCTGCAAGAGCTCTGTAACGTTCTGCGTCAATGTCGCCGCGATTCTGCCAAAGGGCTTTTAATTTTGAAATGCTTTAAAAATAAATAATAAAAAAAACAATAATTTCCTTATTTATTCATGTTGATTTTAATTTGTGGTATACTGGATAGATAAGCAGGAAATTATAAATTGGTGATGTGTGAAAAATATAATTTACGTTCAAAAGTGTGATAGTAAAATTTTCATTATCTTTTTTTTTCAACAATAAAGTATACAGGCCTAACCTTATGATTTTTTTCCTCTCTTTGGTTTCACTTAAGTTTAAAGTAAAACTAAAATATAATTCTTTTCCCCTTTCAAATAGTCAGTTATATTTTTCCCTTTAAATACACACTTATTTGAAAAGTAGGAAAAACATTTAATTTCTACTCTGGATTTTTTCAAACACTTCTGTAGCATCAAACTATTTGAATTATCAAAAAAAAAAAAAAAAAAAAAAAAAAAAAAAAAAAAAAAAAAAANAAAAAAAAAAAAAAAAAAAAAAAAAAAAAAAAAAAACTTATGATTAGAGAGTTTTTGGTCACATGTAGGTACACACGCATTGCATTTAAGATTTGGTAAAATGAAAAGACTCTTCTCAACAATCACTTTCTAGTTCATTACCTAACAGTATTTAACAAACAAACTTTTTTCCACAACCATAGTAATAGTAACTACCACTTTTTGTCTTAAAACAAAAAGTTTTAAAAAATTCAACTAGCACATTTTAACAATAACTACCTTAATTGAGATGGGGAATGTCATAAAAAACTGCTCGAACAGTTTTTTTTTTCACATTAGAATTACTTAAACTATTAACACTCAACATACTGCAGTACTGGCAATAGCACCATCTGTTGAGTAATAAGAGAAGTATTTTTGACATCAGCGGATATTTTATGTCCAAAAAATTTTATTTCAAAAGAATTTTCTTCAACAAATACGGAGAAATTTGAGAATATACGGGTAAACAGGAGATAGTCATAAAATACGGGAGTCTACATTGAAAAACAGGAGACTTGACAGGTATGTACACGTTACATCCCTTATCAATTAGCCATAAATGTGTTAAAATAAACAATAAAATTAAATCTAAAAAGTTAAAACCTATCTGAAAAAATCTCGATACAGATAATTTGTTTGCTATCTCTTTAAATTATGTCTTTTTTCCTCTTTTTTTTTTGATTCAACTAATCAAAATCCTTAGAAAACAGTAAAAAAAAATTAACAAAAAAAAAAAAAAAAACTTAATATATTCTTTTATGAAAGTATTTAAATTTGTACTATGATAATTAAAGCTTTAATTTTAAACTACATACACTATCTTGACTGAAAGAGACCTAATTCCTTTAGGAAAAATTTATTTACTTAAATAAAATTATAAAAATTAGTCAATGCTTTTAAATTTTCATGTATATTTTATGCCCAAAGAAGGTAGTGTTTAAGTAAATTTTCAAATACTACAATACTTCAAATTCAACAAAAAATAAGCATCTTCTACGTATTTTTTAAGCACTCAAAAAATAATTTTAAGCACAACATACATTAACAAAATGTACTTTTTAAAAACACAATATAAAAAAGCACCTTTAAGGGCTTTTGAAAAACGAAAATTGAAATTAAGCACCTTTAAGCACTTTTTAAAAACGCTATGCACATTGTACTAAAAGATTAGATCTCAAATAATTTATCTAATTATTTAAAAAAATAAAAATTTATATTTTGCACCCTTTTCATGATTGGTCTAAAGCACAAGAGGCAAAGATGAGAAAACTTAACCTAAGAGTAACTACTAATTTAACTAGAAACTAATAAACTAGAACTAAGTAATAACTTGCACAAAGTTTAATAATTCTACTAAAAGTAAAAAACCATAGTTACTTAAGGAATTCATTTGTGCAGCAAGGTGCAAAGCTGTCCTTCCTTCATTGTCTTGGCTAGTCAGATCTGCTCTGTTATCAAGCAACAATTTCACAAAATCAAAATTTAACAGTTGCACAGCTAAGAGAAGAGGTGTAAGTCCTTGAACATTTTTTAAACTGAGGCTACAGCCACGGCTGATTAAAAATTTTCCTGCAGCAAGACAAAATATTTAGAGAAAGACACTATGTAAATAAAGGCACAACTAAAATGGAATTTATTTTTGAAATATTTTTTTCAATAATGCTAGTCAACAAACAAAATTTGGATTTTAAAAAGGGATCACATTTTTTTTGCCATGCCTTAATTTTGAAGTATTTCAGCTTACACAATGAAGGTTTTTACATTATTTAAAATAAGTATGCAAAAAAAAAAAAATTAAAAACTACTTAAAACTCTACTTAAAAAAGAATTCTTTAATTTCCATACAAATTTTAGCTAACTGTAGATACAGGGTTGCCACAGAAAAAATTAACAGAATAGTTGCTTTTAGTAGCATAAAGCGTGAAAATAGTTGCCTAAATAAGAACAAAAATTCATCAAAAATATGAAGAAAATTTTATACTTAATTGTCATACATATACCATGATCAATTTAGTCTAGTTTGTGGCAAATATGATAATTTTTATATAAACGTTAGGGTTCTAGCACTAAATTCTTATATCAAAAAAATTTGTATATTTGCAGAAAATTAAATACTTTTAATTACTAGAAATCATTAAAAAAATACTTTTTCATTAAAAAAAAACTTACTTTTTCTAAAAACTTTTCCCTTTTATCAATAATTAATTTAGCAAACATATATATATATATATATATATTAGGCCTGGGCAATATACCGTAATACCGTCATTTCTTTGATACCGCGGTAATGATATTCGGAAGTATATTCTTCGGCAATACCGAGTTATTGAACTTCGGTATGCCTGCACCTCTCGGTACTCACCGCTAGCCAATATCTTCGGCCGACCGGCGGCGAGGAAGTGGCGGTATGGTATGGTATCTAGGAGGTATTGGTATGGCACGTGATTGATTTAGGGGTGAAGAACTCAAAGGCTTGCGCGTAATATTTACGATACCTCCTCTCGGCAGCTAGAAATTTCTCCTACAATATATTGTGGTATCATTTGACTTTAAAGCGCATGCGTCATATCCGTGGTATTGGCGATATCGGATTTCAAACACCCGCGCGTTATATCAACCCTCCATGGTATACTTAGTTACTGATTTTGGTTTCATTTTGAGAATAGCGTGCTTCTGATTTTAAAAATATCCGAGATTGTCGGATCTCCTTGTGATGTTTATAATTGTGTTGATATTTATAATTGTTGATGTTTATAATTGTGTTGATGTTTATAACTGTTTTGATGTTTATAATTGTGTTGATGTTTATATTAGTAATTGATGTTTATATTAATAAAATTTTTCTGTTTTAAAATAATGATGCTTTATAATTAGTTGATTCCATGGGATAATTATGCTGCGAGCTAATATAGGATAAGTACCCCATTTTTTTTAAATGATGCTCTTTAAACACATTAATTTTTAATTGCAAAATAGTCTTAGCATTTATAATATACATAACAATTTAATTACCGCGGTATATCATAATATCGTGATATGAAGCTCACAATATACCACAATATCGAAATTCTGACATTGCCCAGCCCTAATATATATATATATATTGTGGAAAGTGATTACTCGAATTCGAAATTCATGCATCATAATATTGTATTATAAATTGCTTTTCTTTTAAAATCATACGGAATTTCGTAGCAATAACTAGTGAAAAGGCGATCGAAAAACGAAATAAGACTTATAATGGAGTCTGTGCAAATTCAATGTATTAAAAAGTGAGGACTAAAATTTGCAACTCAAAATTTATTTTTTAAGAAAAAAAAATTCTGTGTGTTGAGAGAACACTTCCAGGAGTACAGAAAAGTCTCCTTTTCAGGCAAAAAAAGTTGCCTTAGTCGCCTCATGCCGAAAATAGTTGCATTTTAGTCCCCTGTGGCAACCCTGTAGATATGTTTAAAAACAATTTACTTCAAAAAATTCAATTTAAAAAAAATTAGCAGTTCACAGTTTAAAAAAAAAAAATTTAGAAAAAATAGGTCTGCAATTTTTTATTTTATTCGCATGGCTATTTTATAGTTATGTAGTTGCTATACACCAAAATTCTTTTCATTCCTTAGCACATTCGTTAAGAGAACAAAATTCAATTTGAGTATTTCCACAAAGTAGATGTAAAGTAGGTGATTGTGAGCCCAACTCAAAAATCCTGAAAATTTCTTGAGTAAAATCATTATTCAATAGCACATTTCAAAAAATTAATACATTGGAAAAATTGAAATCATTGCTACTTTCAAAACATGAAATTCAAAATAAATTATATGCAGCATAATTTAAATGAATAATTTTGTCTAAGTTCACTTTTATCAGTAATTACAATTATTATTATTAACACATAACTACAATAAGAAATAAATAATAAAAATGATTAATTAATTGAATAAAGTATGCTTCATCTACAAATAAATTGTATGTTTGATTCAATATTTATGACGTGCAGTCATACCTTTGCACAGACTAGTAATAGTATAAATAAACAAATTATAAAATAATCGACTGCGGAAACATATTCTAATGAAAACGAGAAAGTCAGTGCTAGGCGACATTCAATTGAAAAAAAAAAAATTAAAAACTGATCTGTTTATACTGCTGGCAGCTTGCCAATTAAGAATTAGAAAGTCTTTTGGAAAAAATATCAAAGATAAATAAATGACTAAACGGAATAAAGTTTAAATAAAAAACATCATTTGCAATTGAATTGAAATTTTTGGACCTTGGAACTCCGGATCGCGTTAAAAGAAAAATCCGGAGAACAATCATCTCTGATGTTATCATCCTTTAAAATTTAGTTTATAATAATTAGGAGAAAGATTAAATTAGTGAAGCATATTTACAAGAATATGCTGAAATTCATTTTAACATATTACATGATAAAAAAAATATGTTGATTTTTTTATTTTATTAATAAATACAAGTAACTGAAACAAAACATAATACAAAAGTTTTAAGATGAAATTTTAATTTTTTTTATGTGTAGAAAAAAGATTAATTTACCATCAGGTTACTATCGAGAGTTATCTCGGGCAAATGAAAAAGTTAAATATTAGGCTTTGTATGACAGCTTTTAAGACTAGAGACAACACTGATACCTTCCAAACACCAGTGAAGTAATACACCATTTTTTTTACTCTTTTTTTTCTATGTAAATTCAGCAACCATCGTATTTATGTTACCGTTAAGTGTGTAATATGTTATTAATTTGAGACTTTAACTAGTTATTCTATGAAATAACTAGGTATTCTATAAATTAACTAATGATAGACAATTAAAGTGTAAACGAAGCAATTTATCAAATTTATGCAGCGTATAAATGGTATTTATGGAAACGTACCATAAAATCATTTGTTACAACAAGGATTACTGAAATGACACTTGGAATTACAAAGAACATTATTTCTAAAACATTTTTTGTTGACACACTGGGTTTTACACGAAAATTTTTTAAATCCCTGGTCAGTACCTAAACTTTGAGCTGTAGCAGCCGACCGGAGTGATATTTCTACATCCGGTACTTCTTCGATTTTAATTAATTTTTGTTCGCAGACACTGAACTGGGATCGGGAATATAATTATTTCATGCTGCCGTTTCTTGTGCCTAATTGGAAAATCCTTCTTCGGTTATTTGTAGGATGATAGCAAAATAGATTTGGCATCACCTTTTCCTCTGTCAACTTCAGGCACTGGGATACGGACGGTAAACCCCACAGAGGCTTCAGAATTAGATTTATCCGACATTTATAATTTAATCTTTTTCGCACTATTTTCCATTATTTTACACTTTAACGGGCTGCAGATCGTTATTCTATGAAATAACTAGCTAAACCATGAAATACAAGAGAGTTTTACACTTTAACAGACACAATCAGTTATTTCATGGAATAACTAGGTATTCCATAAAATAACGGATTTCATACTTTAACGGTAACATATACAATCGCACAAAACACCTGTGCAGTTCCAGAGTCCAACAGCAAAACTCTAAATAAAACTTGCAGGGGTCTGTCTAGGCTTTTCTGAGAGCAGGGGTCTGTCTAGGTTTTTCTGACAGGTACCTATTTTGTGAAAATTTAGAGGAAATTTGTGAAAAATTTAAAATTATATTAAAAAATCAACACAAAAATATGGATTTATCGTTTCTTAAGGGATACAAAAATGAAATTTTAAGAAAAGGTATTTTGTGAAACTACCGTTTTTCCTAAAATTGAATTTGTGAAACTACCGTTTTTCCTAAAGTTGAATTTGTGAAGGTACCGCTAAACGGTAGTAAATTCGGCCTAGACAGACCCCTGGAGAGGTACCGATTTTGTGAAAATGTTGACATAATTTGTGGAAAATTAAAAATTATATTAAAAAATCAACACAAAAATGTGGCCAAAATATGGATTTATCGTTTCTTGTGGGTTACAAAAATAAAATTTTAAGAAAAAGTATTTTGTGAAGCTACAGTTTTTCCTGAAGTTGAATTTGTGAAGGTACTGCTAAACGGTAGTAAATTCGGTCTGGACAGACCCGTGACTTGGCAAGCTTCCAATCACAGCAGATATTTTTTTCGCTTTCAGCTGAGTAAAAACGAGATAAAACAATACATACGCCCGAGTTTTCTCATGATGATAAATATTTGCAATATATACACACCTGAGTTAACTCAGATAAATAGGGAAGCGGTTAAAGCAAAACCCATAATCTACTTACAGAGAAAGAACTTTAGAGAAATAGAAAAAATTGGCACAGATAACACTTAAATGGTAGTGTAATAAAAATTACTAGCATAATTTTCAGAAGGAATAAAATATAGAGTTAAAATAAGATTAATATTTTTAAACGATCATAAATTTTTCAGAACAAACAAACCTATAGTAATAGCATTAGATTCAATACTGATCATTATTGGGTATTTGTGAAGCATCAGCTCAGAATCAACATCTAAATTTTCTTCATCTAAAAGTCTTAGTACAGCATGATAATTCTTTTCTTGTATCGCCTTTGTCATTTCAATACACATCATGATATGTTTTCGATCCATCACTACAGAATGAAAAAATTTTTATCAAGAAAACATTTTCTTAGTCTCTATTCCAATTATTCTATGTTTAAAACAAAAACAAACAAAAAAAAGAATTAAGTCTAATAGAAACCATATTAATTCCTGTGTTATGATAGAAAAATAGATAAAAATCAAAGTTTTCAAAAAAGAAATTTTTTTTTTTGCAGGAACTGTATAATGTTCTGTGACTATGTCGCCGTGATTCTGCCACGGGAGAAAAAAATATCAAATGTAGTTTCAGGCAAATCTTTCTATTACTGCTATAGTCTAAGAAGTTATCAAAAATTAACCCAAACCCATTACTTTCCCCCTCAAAGACGATAAAAAGTCTGCATTTTTGATCTTTTCCTCCATTCTCTTTTTAACTGTAAAATGACTCTTGATTTGATTTTTTTTAAATATATAGCAAGTTTGTATTTTTACAAAGTATTTTGAAAAAATCAATCATAAAAATTCATTAATAAATGCTTTCGGCTAAGACTTCTGAAATTTGGCTAACTTCTTAGACATTCGGCTAATTTACTGGCTAGTAATTTGAAGTCCTCAGCGTGGGTTCTGCAAGACTAATGTTTCAATTTCTGATTTTCTTTAGTTGTAGCTGAAGAAACGTTCGCTTAGTTTTACAGAAAACAAATAACAAGAACATTTTCAATACTAAAGCAGTGAAATATCTGGAAAAAATACATAAAAGCAACCCTTAAGTTCAATATAGCAGAAGCCCTAACAAGTACAATAGAGGTATATTCATTTTGGAGAAGAATTGAAATATAATCCAAAATATTTCATTCAAAGTAAGCTTTTATTTAACTAAGTTTTTACATATATAAATTAACGTATTCCAAGAAAAATAAATTTTGTTTGAGGACTATCGATAATCTTAATGTTTAAGATTATTTAGAAGCAACAAACTGAACATATATGGGTATGCATACGTGAAGAAAGAATATAATAGGAATCTTATGATTATTTTAACTCAATAAAGGTATAAGGCAATGACAGTATAAGTTCAATTTAGTAGTAACTACGTGATTCCTCGAAAACAAAAATATTTACTTCTAACCTGTATCGGAACTTAATACTGACAGAAAGCATTAATAATTATACAAGAAGTATTTTACGCAGTTTCAAAAACTAAAATTGACAATTTCAATACTTCAAAACTCCGACTCGGATTGGTTTGATTGTTTGTGAATGAACAACCTTTTCGCCTTTTTCAAAAAAATATGAATGTCAAATTTCTAACATCGTTCACAGAAATTCATCTTCCGTAATCTTCATCCTATTTCTCACTTTACTATAAGCGAGCTATAAGCGAAATACTGCAACGAGCTCCAAAAATGCCCGTCAGTCATTTCATCAACTTCCGTAAATTTTAAGCTGGCAAGTTGACAATTCAAATTTCTCAAGGCTCTACGACAATTATTTCTTGTTTAATTACTTTAAAAATCAGTAATGTATAATATTTTTATACGATATCCTTTTCCATGTGCGTATAAGTCAGTTTGTTGTGAACAAAATGGTATTTATTGCTCTCAACTCCATAACACCATTTCAGAAGCAATCGTAAGTTTCTACTTTTTAAACGCAGAATTGTATCGCTGTTATACGCATTTGGATTGACTAATTACTATTTTGCATTGGCTAATAATTTAATTTGCATTGACTAATATAATTTTGTTGTATTCTTTTGGTGTCCTTTGTGTTTAGAGTGTAGGATCCAGAGTTCCCATGGTCCTTAAAAGCTGCTTAATTTTTACAAGGTATCCGCACACCTGGAAAGTCATGAAAAATCATGGAAAGCCATGAATTTCAGTATTGAACAGAATTTGTCATGATTTTAACTATTTTGTTTTAAAAAAAAAGTCATGGATTTAGGTCGCCGAGGAATCTAATTTTTAAAATGGAATTTACCCCCACCCCCAATTTCACAGTGTTCCAAATATCTGAATTTGTAACAAAATCCCCACTCACAGTCATATTTTATTAGGATGAAAAATGTTTTTATAATTTTTAAAGTAATGGTGTTCTTTCAAAGAAATGAAAGAAAAAACGTCATTTCCAGAGCGAATCATCTTTTAAACTTCTGTGATTTCAGAATTTTTATTATTATTTATTTATTTTATTTTATCAATTTAAAATTCTAGCTGAAGCAAGCTAATCTTTGGCAATTTTTTTTTAAATTCCAAAATGAGAACAGAAAAATCCGGAGTATTTCTTCCGTTTCTGATGAACAAGAAAAGTATCTTTAGAGTATAATTCTGCTGCATAAAAGAAAAAAAATTATTTGCTTTGTATTTTTTTCAACTATTTTATTACTTCAACTCTTTCTTTACTCTATTTTTAAATTTAAAATCTATAAATATGAAGATACAGAGTGTAACAGTTTTGGTTATACTAATCATTTAGCTTAATGTTATTATAATACTTTTTTAAATGTATTGTTGTGTTTTTGTCGGAGAAAATAGTAACTTTGTAAAGTCATGAATTTGAAAATCTAAAATGTAGCAAATACCCTGTTTTTATTTTAAAAGTACTTAATTTTGGTCCAAGGTTATTAAAAGTCCTTAATTCAGTATTAATGTAGTTTATAGGAGCAATTTTTCAGTATTATGAAAATGTTTAAAACAAGAAGTCGTTCTTTAATTGCTTTAAATGAGACCATGCATCAATGGTAAAGTATTTTGAGAGACGGCAAGTGTAAGAGAAAGAAACCCTTCTTTCATCAATATGTTCTTCCTTTTGCCTTGAATCAGACCACATGAGGAAAGTGGAGCACTCTGAAAGAAAAGAATATTCTGTGGGCGAAGGGAATTCTGCACACGGAAGAGATTATTCTTTTTTTTGAAGTGGGGATCAGTTCTAAGGTACCTAAGTAAAAGACCTACGAAATCCAGCGAGTTCCAGAAAACAAATCATGGCAGAAAGAATATAGAAATGAGGCATAGTCCCCCCTAAAAAAGAAGTAACAGAAATTTTTTTTCAATCTAATCCACAACAGAAAGTATTTCTAAAAAATTTAACTAAATAAATGTCTATAATATTACAGTGTGTAATGTAAGTAAATGTAAATTTATAAAGAGAAATAAAAGTTTTTCTTTTTTTTTAAATTCCTAATCATACTAAAAGTAAATAGTTCTTTAATAAACTGGGTTTGGAAAAAATAGGAATTTTTTAAAAATCCCTACCCACATAAGGTTTTTATCAACAAAAAAAAAAGAAGATATTTTTGATGAAAAACCTGGGTTTATCGGTACTTTACATTTTTATTCCTAAGAATGCAGGATTTGCTTCAAAGAAGAAAGTTGAATATTTGGTAACTGCTTATAACTTGTTTTGTTTAAATACAACCATTCTTTTAGAGGTTTTAGATTGTTATACTGATATTTTCTATTGTACACGGAACATTAAATCTACCCGATTAAAGGATCCCAAAGTTTTTTCATTATAGTCTAATAGAATAAGATTTTAATATAGTGTTTTTAATTTATTCATTTTGTTCAGTTATCATTGCTATTTAATGTCATTTTGTAAATTCGAAAATTCTTTCTGCAAGAACTGTAACGTTCTGCGACAATGTTGCCGCGATTCTGCCACGGGGCTTGAACTTCACGAGGTTTACCATCCATAAGTGAGTCGCAATTGCTTATCGGAAGTGTCTTTTTTAATTAAAATGTAAATGCATTGTCTTTGTCACATTATTATTAACTTATTAAGCATTTTTTTTAGGGGTTTACTGATTTTTCTCTCTATTGCAATGGGAAGAAAGTTTCTGACGGACAATATTTATTGCCTCATTCTACCGTCCATGTATCACTTTCTCTTCCAGGTGGTAAAGGAGGTGAGATTATAATTATTATTTTGCCCTTTGTTGTAAAATTATCTATATGTTAAAGGCAATCTATTTAAATTAAAGGTTTTGGCTCTATGCTGCGTGCCATTGGTGCCCAAATTGAGAAAACAACTAACAGAGAGGCCTGCAGAGATTTAAGTGGTAGGAGACTGAGGGATATCAATGAGGAACAGAGGTAATTGATTTATTACTCATTCTATTTAAAAAAGAATTCACTTTAAAGAAAAGTCTGTTATATGATAGTCAAAGATTATTGCAGTTATTTAATTGAATATTACTTAATTTATTGTCTCTGGGTGCATACAAACTCCTTATACTCCTTGGAAATAAAAAAAATCTCCAAGGAGTGCTTGGAACTACTTAGATTTCCAAATTAGTCCTTAACTCATTAGATAATTGTGTTGCATAGATGAACTAACTACGTCCACTGATGAATTTGCTGTCCAAGCAGACAAACTAAATGATATGACTTAACTGTCAAAATCTAATAGTTTGAGAAAAACTTAAAAAGAAAAAAAAATTGAATTGCAAGAGTTAGAAGAAAAAAATAACAGCAAATAATTTTAATTTTGCATGCTACAAGCAAACTTAATTAATAATTTACTGTTATTTTTTTTTGTATAAAATGCCTTAGATTTTCTTACTTATTCAGATATATATAGATTGGTAGGTTTTTATGTTAATCTTTAACATCTGCACTTTAACAAGATTTATTGAAATATTTGAAGCAGAAAAATTTATTTATGTGTAAAAGTGATGACTTTATTTATTTTTCTTGAATTTTCTTTTTTGAAAAAAACTTTAAATATGAGATTAATACGTCAAACTGCCATAATGGTTGTACAAGTTTGCAGCTATGCATATATATATATATATTCTAAATGTTTAAATTGCGAAAACAATGAATAATTTAAATTTTTTATGTCTGCATCTTCCTTACCAAACCGAATAGCTCATTAATCAAGTTATGTATAATTTTGGAGGGGGTTCTGTCCCCCAAAACTACGCCACTGATTGGTAAGTGCCATTTCCAAAAATTGTCCAGACATTTTTTTAGCTTAATTAATTCTCTGGTACTTATTCTTTTTGAAAACTCGTAAAACACCTCTGCTATATAGTCTATATTAAAATTGAACTGTAATGATGCAGTTTTAGTAGGTTCCAAATATACTAATTTTACATACATTAGTCAGTGTTTTCACTACAGCGTGAGAACGCGAGAATCTCGCATATTTTTCTCTTTTCTCGCATTAAAAAATAATTACCGCGAGAAATTTGCGCATTTTATAAACCAATTTCAAAATTAGCGAATTTCTCGAATTTTGAAAGATATTTCTCATTGCGCCATTTAGAATAAAATCCGTTTCACTTTTCTTAATGGATCTCTCATTATTTTCAACATCTGCCCCATTATCTAGCTTCCCTATTTCCCAGTATTGTTTAGAACCTTTAAGAACAACAGAACACCATCCCTAAGAACCACGGAACCTCTTTCAGAAATCATTTCTCTGCAAAAACGAGCTTACCGTAGGTAAGGTTTCTTCATGTAAGACGTTCAAATTTTTTGCGCATTAATGTAAGATGGACAAATACTTTGTAAGGGCAATATCTTCTACTCCGAAACGGGCACATGAAAATAAAACAAATGTGGGTAGAAACGGTCAAAACGAAACAAATACGCATTTAAGCAACCTAATGAGAATAGCTGATGAAAAAGTAGATGTAGAACATTTTCCATATGATGATGCAGCAAAAATATTCAATGCTTTAAAAATTAGAAGATGTTAAAAATGCATTATAATTAAAGAAATTNTAGTATGAGATTGCCGCAGCTGATGATCTCTGGTTATTTCAGTTTCCGTTTTTAAAAGCGCTATATGTTGAGCCACCTCAGCTAGATTTGGCATGTGGCATTTTTAGCGGCAATCATTGGTCGATTCGCCGTCAAAGCAAACGTTGCCACCGGCGGAAAAGAAATACAGCCAAAATTTGGGAACCACGTAAGAGAATTATATATATTAGATCAGAAACACATCTTTAAAAGGCAGAATGCTTTGGTGTTTTCAAAACAAAGCAAACGTTGCCACCAGCGGAAAAGAAATACAGCCAAAATTTGGGAGCCACGTAAGAGAATTATATATAATAGATATGTGTATATTTACGACAGTAATTCTCACTCTTTATCAAAATAACAGAAAAATTTGATGCTTTTGAAAAATATTTAAAGGCAAGCTAAAAGACAATCTCTGTGTATAAATTTTCTTCAAATTAAAGTAAATTGAAAGAGAAGAGATTAATTGATAAACAACCTGAAATTTTTTTTTATGTTTTAAATTGAAAATTATGAGAAAATAATCATTTAAGGGTGCCTTTTTAAATGAAAGGTATTTATTAAAAAAAATAAGGGTAAAATTTAAAATCTCTAAAAAACTCATGAGTTTACCCCAAAGTTGTGAATATCTATGGGCTGATGCAAATTTTATCTATATAAGTAGACAATATAAGAAAAATCTTACTAAAATGAAGGAATGAAATGAAAAATTAAAGTTAAATAATTATCAATAACTAAATAAATCTAAAATGAAGTTTTCATCAAAACAGATGGTTAAAAAGACAACCTATTCATGAAAAAAATATAAAAAAGTAAAAAGGCAATATCTTAAGGGATCACAACTTATTTTTACAAATTAGGCAAGGAGGGTGCATTTATAGGGATTAAAGGGCTGGCAGAACGAGTATAATTAAACAAATTTACGGGTTGGATAAATTGCAAATTTGCGCATTTTTATTTAATATTTTCTTTTAGAGTTTTACCTGACAAAAACTAGTTTTTACCAGTAAAAACCATGGGAAAAATACTATTAACCCATGTTTATTTATTTACAGATATTGTTATTTACAACTGATAGCAATAAGTATTATTTCTGTATTATAGCTAAGATTAATAGTTAGTTAATATTAATTTATTAGAAAATATATATTTATATAGACGTATATCAGCAAGTAACAAGTCATTGGACAAGTGATATGATATAATTTATCTTCTAAATTGTAATTGTAAAACTAATTTTTCACGTTACTAGTTGAGGCAAATCTTCTCACTATTGAAAACTGATAAATGTTTTTGCTTTTCAACTTAAAGCAATTCTAATAGGCTAAATACACCGAAGATTTATTACTATTATTAGTGAATATAACCTTTTTCTCGTTTTCTTGATGGCACAGGAAAACTACTCAATAATTACCAAGGGGTAAGTAACAAAAATATATTTAAATCGTTAACATGATCAATACGGTACAATGGTAGGCATTACTACTACTACATTACAATGTAGATGTTTTTGCTTTTTTACAAAATCTTTTCTTGCAGTTACGGTTACAATCTAATGATAAACTCTGCCATCTATCGGTGGTTCAACAACAAGTATTTCTACAAATGTATTAGATTTTCAATATGAGCCAATTACCATTAATTACATATTGTGCTTATTTAGTTAATAGTTATAAATTACATTATTATATTATATCCTTGTATAACCAAACTTTATTTTATAATGAAGAAATGAAGATTTCTTACTAAGAGATAATAAAAGTGATATGCATGTTAAGTATTATAGTTCAGATTAGACTTAAAGTTTTAAAAAAAAGGGAGATAAGAATGTCATGAAACTTTTAAATTAAAATAATTTGTGTGCAAGAAACATTTTTTAGTTATACTTATTTAATTTCATACTTATTTGAATTCAGTGCTTTTAAAACTTAATAAATATGTAGATCGTGTATGTTAACCAGAGTAACGTAGAATACTTTTTTTCAGTTTATGTTTTCTAACTAATTTACTCTTTTATTAGATATTTGATTGACTTATATTCTCCTATCTTTAACAATCAACAGCACAATTTGAGCTTCAAAAACATAACTATGATTTTATTTATTCACTGATTAGCTTTTAATAATTAAATGATAATTTTAACTGTTTTTAGCAAGAATTTAATAAATTTTGCTATAATATTGTTTTTAAGTAACATTAAGTATTAATACATCTTATCAAATGTTGAATTAGTAAATGTAAAAAAAAATCTTATTGGAATAAAAAAAAATCCTATTTAAATTTAATTTTTTTTAAAAAAGTTATGCTTTTTTTCCAACTGTGCTTTTGATGTTGACTGTGCTGAAAATGTTGACTTTTTTGAAACCTTGCTTCTTAGCCAGTGATTTCTTTATATTAAAACTAAGCACTTTCTACCTTGTTCTCAGTTCAAGAATATCTTCATAAAATGAATCCAATTTTAATGTTTTCTTTTTAGATTAAAAAATTGGATTTCAAAAAAATCTGAAAGGGAAGCTGAAAAGGTTAGGAGAAGAAAAGAGAGACTTGAACGTCTTAAATCTCGACCAAAGCATAACTTTGTTGATTTTGGATATGAAAAAGAAATATCAGAACTTCCAGAACGCATTGATGATGCCCTAACAGCAGGTAACACCTATTTTTGTATATGCAGGCATGGTGCGTAGTGTTTTTAAAAAGTGCTTAAAGGTGCTATTTTTATTAGGCGTTTTTGAAAAAAAGTGTTTAATTTTCCCTTTTCCAAAATGAGATTTTTTTTCTTTACCATGTCGATTTTCTCAATGTACTATGCAAAAGTGTGCTTTTCACATTATTCTATTCAAGGGCTTTACAGTTCATTCAACTATAATCCATTTTGGCCTACCCTTGGTCTGTAGCGTATTAAAGCATCAATAATTTTACATGTTTGATGAAATGCCTGTGAGTCCGCATGTGCGTCTACTGAGCCGAGTTTGGTGAGATTATTGCACTCTCACGTGCAATTCTGCTGCATTTTGCAAGATGTTCTCAATTTCAGGCTTCATTTTCCACCCTCTGAAAGCAAAACGAAAAATCTGTCGATCTTTTTATGGAGTCTAATATAATCAAGAAAAGAGTTCTTTGTCAGAAACCAGTTGCAAAGTCTTTGAAAATTATTTTGTATTTTCTTAAAAATTAAACATGGATTAAGTAATAATTTGCATTAGCTTTGTTTTAATTAGCACAACCCTAGAAAAATATTTGCATACAGAAAAGCGATATTGCACCAGCAAATGACCAAATATAAGTACCACCAAATTGGCCTTGTGCTATGGTTGAACTATGGAGAGTTTGAATTTTAAAGAATTGAGAATTTTAAAGAATGCAATATTTTCCAGAGTATACGTCATCATATCTTGACAAAATTCCAATGATTTTTTTTCCCTCTCATTTTAAATTTATATGTTTAAAACACTCAGGCACCCAGACACTCAGTTCAGACACTCAGACTAATTCAGACACTCAGTTAAATGGTATTAGGAACAATCTCTGTGGCGGAATCGCAGCAACAGGGCGACATTGTCACAGAATGTTACAGAGTTCTTGCAGAATGATTTTTCTTTTGAAAAGTGAAAATAATTCTTCAGTAAATAATTAAATAAATTTGTTTTAGGTATGGAAAAAATTAAGAAGCGTCCATCTGAAATTACTGAGCCTTCTACTTCGGGCCAGAGTAAAAAGAAACGACTGTGGTATGTATTTTTTTTATTTTTACTTTTTTTTAGTATGCAATAGTTTTTAATATTTTTTCTGAGCTATAAAATCATCAAAACAGTTAAAATAAATTACAAAAATATCTAAAGTACATAATGCATATAGTTCCCTCTCTTAAACTACAATAGTATGTCGAGGTTGCCATAATGCAACACTGGTTATTTAAATTCAATCTTTTGAGCTTCTAAATTTCAATAAAAAATTGAAGAAAGATTATACATACAGTTCCTGGCTAAATTATTCGACACATTATAAGATTCCATGTAAAATCTTAAATATCAGGTGATACTATACGGCTTTATTGTTTCTACACGGCTGAAACCGGTTTGTACTTCTTTACGTTCGTGTATCAATTGATTAAATTAGACGATATATAATATAAATTTGACCATATTGGATAAATTAGATGATAGATTATCTAAATATAGAATATTAATTATATCAAGCATTATATTAGTATATTATAATAATTAGACCAAATTATTAGGCGCACTGTAGGTTTTTAATAATGACATGTTTTGCTCAAGCTTATATGCAATACTTTAATAATGAAATATACATGTAATGAGTTTTTATAGTGAAGATGTTATATATACTTTTTATTTGTATTTAGTTTTAGCATATTGCATTACAATGTTAACCAACTGATACACGAATGTAAAGCAATGTAAACCGGGTTCATTTGAGTAAAAACAATAAAGCTGTATAGTATTACCTGATAATTTTAATTTTACATCGAATCTTATAGTGCGTCTAATAATATGCCCAAGGACTGTAGGCACCACAGTTAGATGCAGATTTTTTTTTCTCTTTCAGAAATATATCTCCCCCAGATAGACTCACTGTGATTTTGTTACAGAATTCTTGCAGGAAGACTTTTCATTCTCAAAGAGTTTTTCAAAACAAAGACTTTTTATTCTCTTTTAGCCCAAGTTCTGCAGAAGCCAAAAAAAAAAAAAAAAAAATTGATAGAATTTTTCAAATTATGTTTTTTTTCTGCTGAATCGTTTTCAAAAGTTTGCTTTTTTTTTAAGTATTGGAGAGGGAGGAAGCACACGTGATCCTCCGTAAATTTCTACCTTGATATATTGAAAAAGAAGTTTTCTTCTAAACAATTGTAAGAAGAAAGAAAGATTATGAAAAGCAGGGTATCTGCACACCTGGAAAGTCTGGAATTTTGGTATTGAACAAAATTTGTCTGGAAATGTCATGATTTTAACTATTTTCTTTAAAAAAATCAGGGAAAGTCATAGATATAGGTCTCCGAAAAATCAATTTTTAAAATGGAATTTACTTCCCCACGGGAGGAGGGGTAAATTCCATTTCAGTAACCCCTTTTCCAATTCGCGTGATTTCGCAGTCTATCTTTTTTTCGGTTGTTACTGGTACAGATTTCGCAATTTTTTTAATGTGATGATGAATAACAAAATGCAAAAAAGGAAATAATTAGTGTGTTACATTTCTACAAAATGTAATAATATCGCCCATAATGTTAGAATAAATACATATTCAATTAAGAAAAATTATTTTATTTGATATGATTTTTTTAATTTATTTATTATTATATTTTTAAGTTATTCTGTTAATTTAAATTAGTGACATGTATATTTGTTATTTTTAAGTATCTTACTGTAAGATATTAGTATTAGAGAGGTATATCGCAGAATGCCCGAAAAAATTCTTTTACACGGGTTGCAATATATACTTCAAATTCTCGATAATGTTAAGTAATCTATTTTTTAGTATTCTTTTGACCATAGATTATGCCCAAGGCCTCCTAGATTTAGTGAAGGAGGTCTTAAAGAATTCAAGATGTTTATTGAGCAGTTACATTCAAAAGTGATTTGAATAGTTCTCTCGAAACTTTTCTTATTGATTGACTCGTTATGAACGGGAAAATGTTAGTTTGAAAAGAGCAAAAATGTCCTCACCTGTTTTTGGCATGATTTTCTAAGAATTAAATAAAATGTTGGTCTCTATGTTGGAATGAATGATTCAGTGTGAATGTTCTCTTGGAGTGGTCATTACAATAGAAAGAATGCACTAATGGGTGATTGTATTAAAGAACTAAGACTGTATGTGTGTATACATATATATACACCCCGTGGCAGAATCACAGTGACATTGTCGCAAAACGTTACAAAGTTCTTCCAGAAAGATTTTTCTTTGGAGAAGTAAAAAAAATGTATGTTTTCTTTTATAATTTGACAGAATAAATAATATAATTTTTCTTTTATATATTGACAGAAGAGTTTATACGTAATATTTGAATCATACATTCAGATAATCACGAATTTGACGCACTCAATTTACGCCGATAGTATTGTAAATTGATGTATTGTTGCAACTGAATTTTCAGCAGTTATTGATATTGATTTTCATGTGGTTTTTAAATACCTCAATATATTTCAAGCAATATTTCGCCGTCTATTTTTTTACGGCAACGTATTTTATGATTTTTAATTACAGTCGAACTCTTTTATAACGAGCTCGGATTTAACGAGAATGAGGGAAACGAGAATATTTGGTTGGATCAATGTTAAGTCTATGGAACAGAAGTCGCTTTTAACGAGCAAGCCCTGGTTTTAGCGAGCAATATTTTTCTGTCTTGCATTCTTTTTTCTCAACTTTCTAGTCTTTCTCTCTCATCTTTTATTTAAAATGATAAGAAATGCGCTCGAAATAAAAAAAAAATAAAAAAAACGCGAACTGAAACTTAATTGAAAGAGACNAAAAAAAAACCGCGAACTGAAACTTCAAAGTAAGCTAACAAACTACTATTTTAAATATGTAGATTAATGAAAAAAATTAATGTTTTGGTAAGAATCTTTTCTTTATTTTTCTTTCCGTTTATTGTTTCCTTCGTTTAAGACTGTAGCGCAACTAGAAATTTTTTGTTGGTTGGGGGGGGGGGTTAATTGTCATTAAATTAAGAAAAGTATTTAATTAAATTAATTAATAAAATTAAAGTAAGTAAGTGTTATTTAAATTTTAAGTAAACTCAATCATTTGACTTCCCAAGCCCCCCCCCCCTTTTCTGGTTGCAAGCCTGCCTTTTTTATTACGAGCACTCGGACTTAACGAGTACAATGTTACGGTCCCTTTGTGCTCGTTATGAACGAGTTCGACTGTATTCTGTTATTGTGATGATTATTTACAAAATGCGAAAGAGGAAATAATTAGTGTGTTTCCCCCCTCCTCCTCAAAAAAATGTGAGAATATCACCCATAATATTAGAATAAATATTACATGTTAAATTTAAAAAAAATTATAATAGCTTTTGTTATTTTAAATTGGTAACATATATGTTTGCTATTATTAAAGGAATCTATAGCAGAAAAATATTAGTACTAGTGAGTTTTGTCGCAGATAGCTGGAAAAATTTTTGCCACAGGTGATATATATGCATGTGGGTAAATATCTGTATGTGTCTAGGTAAATATGTGCCTGTAGTGTATATCTTAAAAAGAATTATTTTTAATTTTGTTGGGGATAGTGTATTATTTTGAATACACAATGCCTTTTAGGAAAATACTTTGCATTTTTTGATTAGAATTCAAGTTTTGGAATTTCTGAAATTTATTTATTGTATTTCCTCTCCTAGGCTGGATGAAGATATTTCTGACTCAAGTGGAAGTGACTCTGATTCAAGTTCATATAAATCCAATGAAGAGTGTGATGAACACAAAAATAATGCAGATGAATTATCAAGGTTTATTTATTTTTTTATTTGAGTAATTTAAATATTTTATGAAAAGCGAAGATAGGTGCGCTATCTGCTATCATAAAAGTTTTAAATTATTATTGAATTTGAACTTGATTACATTTTCAATTTGTTATACTCCGTGTCTCAAAATGGTTGTAAATATAATGTACAATAAGCAACACTATATTGAATAGGTCAGATTTTTTAGCAAATTAACTGATATATGTTAATTTAATACCGACAATACTTTTAATTAGGAATCTGGATCGATATTACCCGATTTTTTCTACTTATTTTATTACCCAATAGTTTAGTCACTACTTTGAAACCATACTTAATCTTATTTTTGCTTCATGTATTCTTTAAAGCTCGTTTATCCAAAGATACTTAGTACATCTCTTTTCTGATTTTTCTATTCTCGAAAGTAAGGATGCTTTTATGTAACGATGTTTGAGAAATAGGTTTAAATAATATTTTAAGCATTTTAATATTCTAGTGAGTGTTAAACTAAATTTAAAACAGTTCCAATATGCAATGCATTTCAAAATACATCCCATAACTATCACTATTTTTACATACAATTTAATAAAAAAATATTTGAAGTCAAAATTAGGTAGTTTACTAAAATTTATAAAACAAATAACTTAGTTAACTTTTATTGTCTTTAGTTTATAGTAATTTAATAATTTTTATAGTAATTTAGTTTAAATAAAACAACATATTTCCTGTTATTTGGAAGCTTTTTTCGGTTGCCAGTTTTTAATATTTAATCAACATCAAGAGTAAAAATTAAGGAAATTTAATCTTTGATCCAGATACGTCTTTTATTATTTTTAAGGAAATTTACGTAAAAAATTATAGAGTTTATAAATTACAGAGTTTGTGAAATGTCTCAATTATGATGAATTATGCTATTTTGTAACAGAAACACGGACCAAAACATTAAAATTGAAAATTAGAAATCCAAAGCAGCATACCATTCCTTTACATTGATTGCTAATCTTAAGGACCACTGGTAATTATTTTATGGTGGTCCGAGTTACATTGTAGTAGTCTTGGGCTGACTGACCACCTTTAGTTGTGAGCCTTGACATCAAATAATGTTGCCAATATTTTAAAATGCAATTTCTTTTTAAAATAATATAAACTTCTTATTAAAATACTTCATCTTAAAATTTTTACCTTCTAAATATAATTGTTACTTAATAATATAGAATTGAATTCTAGAATTATTAATAAAAAAAAAGTTACTAAAGTTATATATAACTGTTTGGTCTCTCTCAAATATATTGATATCTAACGAGTGCCATTTACGATATTTATATTTTTTTAATTCAAGTTCATGATTTGTTATGGGTGTAATAATGTTGATATGTTACATCCATAATACAAAATGTTATGTCTGTAACACCAGTTTTTTTTAAGAAAATGCATGCTTGGAAAAAAATAGTACTTGGTATTTAACTTGTTACTAACAATGATTAAAGGTTTCAAGAAGATTTTAAAAATTATTGCCTAATTTTGTCAAAATATTAACTTTTGCTTAATTTTTTTTAATGGTTTGCCGATTGAAACTCTAAAATTATCAAAAAAAAATTTAATTTCAATGAATTACTTTTTTTGCATGTAATTGTAGTATAATGTTAACAAAAGTAAACAAAGTAGATTAATTTCCCTCGACCTATTTAATAGACCAATTATAGTTATTATTACTTCCCTTATTCATTCAACAAAACATTTTACGGATTTATTTTGCAAGATTTTCCCTAACTTTTATTGAGTTTGGTTTTGTGTTACTCATTCTCTGATTAAGGTAGTTGAATAAAACTGATTTGCTCTTTTTAAAATCCTGTGCCTTTTTATCCTGTTCGCAACCCTTATATATAGTAATAATTTAAGAAGAAAATAACTAAAATTTAATCTATCAGTAGTAATTAAAAGAGTGTAATTTTATCCATTCCCAGGAATATCTGCAACAGTGAGTCAAATGAAGCAAGTGAGAATTTTTCTGATATTGAGTCCCAACAGAAGATAAACACTGTTCAACTTGATTCAAATGGATCTCAGCTAGAGTTGAAAGACAACACTTTAAAATCTGATGAAGTAGGATGTTTTTTTGTTCTTTCTTTTCAAAAAAAGTCCCATGTTAAAAAAATGCTAGTTTTAAAGCTCAGCTGGATAGCAAAAGAGAAAATCTAAACTAAATTCTTTGTATTTCACTGAGACTACACATTCTAAGCAAATTTACATTTTTCAGTTGTTTTACTTATGACCCTCCTAGGGAAAAACTTTTGTATCAACCTTAACCCTGTGGCCGAATCGTGGCGAATGTTATTGAGTTCTCGCAAAAAGATTTTTCCTTTGGGAAGTAAAAAAATTTGGTTTTCTTTTCTGCAAAAATATTAGAAAGATATTTTTCTTCTTCTGCAGAATTATATTCAAAGGATGCCTTTCAGAGGGGAAAGAAATGCTCGTGATTTTTCCATTCTCATTTGAGAAATAATAAATGTAATTACTCTTAAACAAGCCCTATTTGCACCTATATCATCGTTGATCCATACGGTGTTCAGTCGTTCTTTCGAGAGTTATTGCCACAAATTTCCACATTTAAGAAAAACTCAATGTTTTTTTAAAAAATTTTAATGCATGCAAAACTGATCATCGCTTATTTGGTAATTTACTTTTTTAATGCGATGATTTCAACATTTTTTAGGCAGTTAATGCTAGGTCTACCAATTTCCACGGGTTTTTTAAAATTCCGCTTATTTCTCAGTCTATATTATTTCTGCGTGTAATTGAGCATTTAAATAATCACTTTCTGATACAAATCACAATTTACGCCAATAATATTGTAAATCCATAGTGTATTTAAGACAGTTATTGATATTGTTTTCACTTTGTTTTTAAAATCCGATATTTATTACAACAACCGAATCTCGAAACGAAACATGCGCTTGAGTGACCCCTTTTTCAAAGTTCCGATTCGATTCGCTCGATTTCGTCGTCGATCTTTCTTCTTTTTTTTCTCCCGATAGTTATTGCAACGAATTTGACAACTTTTTATAAGTTTTTTTTTAATGTGATGATGATTTACAAAAGGCAAAAAAGGGAATAATCAGTGCGTTTTCCCCTTTCAAAGATGTACAATTTATTTTATCCTTTTTTTAATTATCAACACAACATTTTTGTCACTTTTAATTAGAACAATTTTTATTCAAAGTATCTTGCAGCCCGAAAAAATTCTGCCTCAGTGAACCTTAGAATCAGGGTCCATAAGTGTCCAGACTTGCCTCAATTAAAATAATAACACTATTTTTTATACAATACGATAAATTTGTAATAAATCAATATTTGACCTAGACTTAAACTCACTAGTTTTCACTTTGAAGTAAATAAAAGTTTCGATTACTGTTATAATGTAAACTGATTCTAAGTTAATCTTCGCAAAGAAACATGAGGACCATTATTGGGGAGCATTATTCACATTTCTGCAAAAAAAAAATCTTTTTGTTGTTGATAAAATCATCTAGTTATGTGTTAATCATATTTTTAATTATTCTGATAAATAATTTGGTATTTGTTCCACCACCACCCACCTACCACGAATTCTTCTTAGGACTCAAAAACTGCCAATGGATTCTAAAAATCCCCATGTCTCAGATGCATATAATTAAACGGATCTAATTTTACTGATCAGTTTTTAATTTTAGAAAAATTGGACTTCATATATTTTTTGAGAATGTAAAAACATCTGTTTGCGTTTGTGATTTGTTTATGCATTTCTGAGGTTAGATCATTGTTGCTTTTAACTTTTCTCCTAAATAAGTAAAACTAACCACTTTATCAAACTTAGTCTCCAGATGACTGATTTGAAAAACAGGGCATATGTTTGGTATTTTTTTCTACTTAAGACAAATTAATTGCTGTATGTTATTATATCTTAAAGGCCTATTTAAGAGCTAAAGTAGAGTGAGCCACTACAATATCATCTGAACAACTAAGTATCTGCACGGACTTAAAGATGTTTCCCTCTAGTATTCATTTAGTCTCTATTAACCTTTCCTAGAGGTATATTAAGCATGAGACAGGACATTTTATCTCCTTTAATATGTAAACTTTCTTTTAATATGTAAAGAAACTTCTTAATAAATTGCTTTAACTTATTAAATTTTTAAGATATTCAGATCAGACTTTTATTTATTAGTTGCCAAATACGATTCACTACGAAATTAAGACAAATTTTTTTAAAAATTTTTTCTGCTCATGCACACTATAAATGAACTATTTTAATTGCTCATATCTTGAACAGTTTTTAACAAATTTTTCTCAATTTTTAAAGCAACAATTTTGTAATCAATTTTAAATTGTTCCGAATGTTTTGTTTAATTTTAATGAATAACTATAGTTATAACAAGAAAAAAAAATTGAGACAAATTTTTTTTTTTTAATTTCTTTATAAAACTGTCCATATCTCCATAAATATTTAAGTTAGGTTTACGAAAGTTAGTGCAATTATTTCATATAAAGTTTGTGCAAATATTACAACTAAAATAGCAGTTATAAGTTATAAATTTATTACTACATTTTTTTGGCATACGGTGTTCAAAAAAAATTTTTTTTGGGGGGTGGGAATTTATTGTTAGTGCCTCAAACCTCACAAAGCTTTAAAATTTATTGATATGTATGAGAGATTGCACTATCTAAACACTTTTAAATTTATAAACTGATCCTTTGAACATTTTTTGAGAAATATTACAAAATGTGTTAGTATTGAAGTGTTTCCAATATTTTGTCCCCTGTGGCAGAATTTTTTTAGGCTTTCTGCGGCAAACCAGCTCTAATATCTTTCTGCAAGATACTATTAATAATAATTAATATACATGTTATTACTTACATTTTTAAATTTAAAGTAACAGAAACATTGTATTCACAAAAAAGTCTATATGGATATAATAAAATTGTTTTTTTTTTTTTAAATGATTATGTAATATTTTTTTATTTTAATGTCATGGGCGATGTTCTCCTATTTTGTAAGAGGAAAACGCACTAATTATTTCCTTTTTTGCATTTCGTAAATCATCATCACATAAGAAAAATAATTAAAAATCATACAATCTGTGAATGAAAGGAAAAGAAATTTTTTTTCCCCAAATAAGAATTTAAAAAATCACGAGCATTTCTTCCCCTCTGTTGCGTGAAAAAGCATGGGTGCCACTCTTCAGAGATCAGTCTTGAGAGAAAAATGGTACGTTTACCTATTAATATCTCTTTTCCATTTGTTTTTAATCATTAATTAAATGAAAAGTTTCACCTATTAATATCTCTTTTCCATTTGTTTTTAATATTAAAATTTCTGTTTTTTTCTTAAAAATGTAAAAAAATCTTCTGTTAAATAAAAATGAGAATGACATTTTAATGTAAACATTGCTAATTTTCATAATTATTGCTGAATGATCAAATAATGGTGTAGTTCATTAATGAAAGAATGAGATTGAACTTCAACACCTGCTTGCTTAAACAAAATTTGTACTGTTGTATCTAAATTTTTTTGTTTTTATTTATCCCCAACGTTTTTAAATGCTGGCCAAAGTTAAATTATGATTATTTTCTTTTTTTTTAAATTATAGAGATAGGACAAAAAATAAGTAATAAAGAGAAAAATATGTATATCTTCATGAAAAAATTAGTTGTTTATTATTCAGTGATTGTTGTAAAAAGATGCACAAAGTTAGCTGTTATTTTTATCTTGTTTGCTGTAGAAATAAATTAATAAAATAAAGAAGAAGAAAAACTTCAATAATTGATTTGATCCTTAGTATAGAAAGGTGCATTTTGGAGTTAATAAATTTATGAAAATTCTAGTAAACTCTAAATTGTGTTAATTGATCCAAAAAATAAGTTTAGTCTTGAAATATTTTTAGAGTGGCACTCATAGAAAAAGGCATGTATTGAATATAATTATGGAGGAAAAAATCTTGCAAACATTTCTGCAGAAAAGAAATTTTTTGCTTCAGCATTCTTTATTTTTCATTCTTCTCAACTAAGAATAAAAAGTTTTTGAACATTTCTTTCATCTCCGATGCACGAAAAAGGCATCTTTTAAATATAATTTTAGAGGGAAAAAAGTTTTGAATATTTTTTGCAGAACAGAAAACCAAAATTTTTTAATTTTCTGAAGGGAAATTCTTTCTGCCAGAACTCATAACGTTCTGCAACAATGTCGTCACGATTCTGCCACTGGGATTTTATCCAACCCCTGTGTATCACCAATACCAAAAATATCAGACATATTGTGTTTTTATCTCCAACAAGAACTTAACTAGGATTCTTAGTCTTGAAAGTAGTGAACCAGACTCTTAAAGTGTGAGCTGTGCTGGCTGTATCAATCAGGAATTGAGGTCTTTCCTTTGGTGAATTTCAGCATCCTTTCTTGCCATAGGCACTTAACCTTACTGAAATAGTAGAGTGCCTTCTAACAATACTGGAATACTAGAATCTGTAGCGTATCTACCACTACAAAAATACAATTCCAATTCACTATTATATAAGGCATGTTAACTCGATTCTATAGTGGGGTACCTTTTCATAGATGAAGGTTGACATTGTGACTACTCTCCCGACATTGGTGACCCGGACGTGATGTGAACACTCCTACCTTGGCAGTAACGCCCACTTCGATCTGAACATGCCTACTTTGATGGATGGTCCACATTGAACATTTGACTTGCTACTTGTGACATTATCCACCTCCTCACGCTGTTGCTTCTCAGTCTCGATCACACACATCGTATACACTCTACTGCTAAAGGCAACAAAGTAGCGACCACGACCGTGAACTTAATACAGCTCTCATGATCAGCAAAAGTTCGGTGGTCTTAATACAGCTCTCCCGGCTTTGCACAAAAACAGCAATGATTCAACTAGTGGTATCCATTCATCGAATTCTATCACAGATATAATTCTGGTAGGGGAGTACTGTAGTGTATCTACCACTACAAAAATACGATTCCAATTCACAAGTATATAAGACATGTTAACTCTATTCTATGTCAGGATACCTTTTCATAGATGAAGGTTGACATTGTCGATATCTACTCTCCCCACAAATCCTTTTAGCAATCATTATTCATTCATTTTAATTAGTTGGGAAAATACTCATTAAATTTGGATTTTATTTTATTTACTAATTTTGATTGTATAATTTAGATACACTATAAAACTTAGTCATTTTGGAATGTTTATAATATCTTTTTATTTTATTTAATAATTATAAAACTTAATCATTCTTCTAACATACAATAGGTCCATTTTAGCAACCATTCACTAATTACTCACCATTCAACTTATAACCTTATTTCAATCTTTTGGTTCAATTTTCTGTTTTCTAAATAGGCTGATTACTAATTTCAAATGTCGTTAAAGATAAACTTGTTAAAATTTTCGAGTTGTAAATTTTTTTTTCTATTACATCAAACTGCAGTGAAAACATTGTTTTTCCTTTCTTATGCATGTAATTTATTGCAAAATCGAGAGTACTTTTAAATGTCCATTTCATTTAAGTAATGGTTTTATTTTTTAGCTTTCAATCTTTTCATCTCTGATTCCAGATGGATGCGTAATGTTTATTTATCCTATAGGACCGACATTGGTTGAAAAGGGGGCCGTACAATATCGGGTGAATCTGAAAATTCTATATAAAATAAAGGCCCTTTGAACCTTTACTGAGTCAAGATTCATGAATGTTTGCCCAATGAGGGCCCAAGTTATTTTGCTGCTAAGGATATTGTTTGCTTATTGTTGGTTTTTTTTAGTGACTGAGAGTTGTAACTTTATTCGGCTGGTATCTTATAATAATGAATGACTTTTTTTTTTAGGATCTAAATGATGATCAGAATGTAAAGGAGTAGGAGGAAAGGCTGTTCTGATGTTGAAAGATGGTGGAAATCTCTACGACAGAGTTGCAAGATTTGAATATTCCAAGAATGTGCTTGTTAGAGCATATGAAGAGTTGAATATATCCTGTAACTTAAATATTTTTTTAAGGAAAAAATAAACAATGTTTATTTGCATGCAATTTAATTTTGAATTGAAACTGAAATAATTTGTGTGAGGTTACATCAAAAAGTTAGAGGAATTTGTTTTGCTTTGCTTTAAATTACTGAAAATGTATCAATTTTATTTTTCTCACTAGCTTTTGAGTTAGAGATAAATGAGTTGTATGAGGTGATGTAAAATTTCTCTAACGAGAATGTATCATTTGTCCCAATTCTTGCAAACCGTTGCATAATTTATTTTAACCAACTTTTGAATGGCCGTGATTTAGCCATTTCAAAATATTTTCTGGAGAACACCATACACTAAAAGAGTACTACACTTCTTTGAAAGGAGCTGTGTATTATTTGTTAAATACAAATAATTTCCTTATTGTATTTATGTCTTCACAGGGTATCTGCACACCTGGAAAGTCATGAATATCGGTATTGAACAAAATTTGTCATGAAATGTCATGATTTTAACCATTTTTTTAAAAAAAATCATGAAAAGTCATGGATTTAAGTCGCCGAATTTTTTTCTTCTTTCCAATTTCATGGTGTTCTGAATATCTGAATTTGTAACAAAATACCCACTCAGAGTCGTATTTTATTAAAATATAAGAAGTTTTTATCATCATCTTTGAAAATTATGGTATTCTTTCTAAAAATGAAAAAAAAAACATCATTTCTAGAGCCAATTATCTTTTAAACTTCTGTGATTTCAGAATTTTTGTTATTATTATTATTATTTTTTTTTTTTAATTTTATCGATTTAAAGTTTCAGCTGAAGCAAGCCAGTCATTGGCAATTTTCTTTATTCCAAAATGAGAACAGAAAAATCTGGAGTATTTCTTTCCTTTCCGATGAACAAGAAAAGTATCATTAGAATGTAATTCTGCAGAAAAAAAAGAGAAAAAAAATTTTTTTTTTGCTTTTGTATTTTTTTAAGCTATTTTATTGCTTCATCTCTTTCTTTACTTTGTTTTTTAAATTTAAAATCTATAAATGAGAAAATGCAGAGTATAACAGTTTTGGTTATACCTATCACTTCAGTGAATGTTATTATAATGCTTTTTTAAATGTATTATTGTGTTTTTGTCGGAGAAAATAGTTACTTCGTTAAGTCATGAAAAATTCTTGGAATTAGTCATGAATTTGAAAATCTAAAATGTTGAAAAATGTATTTGTTAAATACAAGAATTTCCTTATTGTATTTATCTCTTTAGGTTTTTCTGAAAGTCAATTTTTGATGCACTTTTGTGTAATATCCTAAGTTTGCATTCCCAAACGAAAAGAAATGTTTTATATTATTAAAACCCATTTTCATCAAAATCAGCAAATAGTTTTATTTTCAATGGGTGACTGAACAGTTTAAACTTACCACCAAAATAGTTTGCATCAAGAAAATGGTATGTCTAATTTCTCATGTCAAATCTTATGTGCCACATGTTTTTTTATCGTTTTTTTTTTAAAACAGAAATATAATATTTGTTAGGTAACAGTGTGGTACATACGATCTTAAAAGTAATTTTAATAGCCGGCAAACGACAAGATCTCTAATAAAAGATGAAGTGTTGAAACATGCAGAAAAAGCCAGCGAAACAAACGTCATAAAACTGAGTCTAATTATGAAGCTTATGAAAATGTCTTTAAGGAATGACTTGAAAAGGGAGTAATTGAAGATGTTGCTTAAAAGATGAAGGTCAAGTGCTTTATCTTTCTCACGGAGAAGTTATAAAAGAAAATACCCTTATGTTTAACTCCTTACATATGGTTGTAAACCACAAAAGTTCTTTTATTGTATCGTTTAATGCTATAAACTCGTATCCCATGCCACTTGATGCAATTCATTTTAGTTTGCTATATTTTCAACTAAATCCTGCTATATTTCCAACAAACCTGCTTTAAATATAACCTGATATGGAAAATATGTTTTAATAAATGACAACCCCAATTGGAATCTAAATAAGAAGAATAATTAAGGTTTGATGAGTAACGTTTATTTTCATTAGTATTCATTAATTAATTCATTACAGCTACAGTCTAATACTGTTAATTAGAGCACATCGAGAATTGTGACATAATATCTATTAACAGTAAATTATCTATTAACAGCAAAATTCACTACTGGCGAGAGAATAGGATTATCTATCATTTTATTTCACTGATTTTTTTTAAAACATAAATGTGTATTTTTCAATTTTTAATCTAACAATTTTATAAAACATAACCCGTTATAAAAGTTTTGCCGCTATTTATTTAACACAAAGTGTTATTTTCTGAGTATTATTTTAATGTTTACATAAATATTTACTACAGATATTTTACCTATTTAGATAAGCAAAAAGAATGTTCCTTACCTTGGAATGTCCCTGCAAAAGCATAACAAAAATAAATAAGGAAAATTGACATTTCTTTGGAAAATATATTTGTGAAGGCAACTCAAGAAATCATGAATTAAGTTAAGTGGCACATAAAAAGTATTAAAATATGTCATAGAGAATTCAATAGGGACACATACAATTCAAATTATTAGAAGATTCTATGCAAATTATCAGGTATAACAGCTTTATTGTTTTTTACGTGACTGATATCTTAGTTTGCACCGTTTGTGCATCAATTGATAAAATTCGATACTTTATAATATAAATTCGACGATTGGATTAAGTAGACGATAGATTACATAAATTAGAATATTTGTTATATCAGGTAATATATTATAATTAGAGCCCGGATTTTGATGACCTAAAAAATCTCAATGAATGCCCTTAAAAAGTGCAAAAAATGCCCTTATGAACTGCAAAAAATGCCCTTNTTCGACGATATCTTAGTTTGCACTGGTTTACGTTTGTGCATCAATTGATAAAATTCGATACTTTATAATATAAATTCGACGATATCTTAGTTTGCACTGGTTTACGTTTGTGCATCAATTGATAAAATTCGATACTTTATAATATAAATTCGACGATATCTTAGTTTGCACTGGTTTACGTTTGTGCATCAATTGATAAAATTCGATACTTTATAATATAAATTCGACGATATCTTAGTTTGCACTGGTTTACGTTTGTGCATCAATTGATAAAATTCGATACTTTATAATATAAATTCGACGATATCTTAGTTTGCACTGGTTTACGTTTGTGCATCAATTGATAAAATTCGATACTTTATAATATAAATTCGACGATATCTTAGTTTGCACTGGTTTACGTTTGTGCATCAATTGATAAAATTCGATACTTTATAATATAAATTCGACGATATCTTAGTTTGCACTGGTTTACGTTTGTGCATCAATTGATAAAATTCGATACTTTATAATATAAATTCGACGATATCTTAGTTTGCACTGGTTTACGTTTGTGCATCAATTGATAAAATTCGATACTTTATAATATAAATTCGACGATATCTTAGTTTGCACTGGTTTACGTTTGTGCATCAATTGATAAAATTCGATACTTTATAATATAAATTCGACGATATCTTAGTTTGCACTGGTTTACGTTTGTGCATCAATTGATAAAATTCGATACTTTATAATATAAATTCGACGATATCTTAGTTTGCACTGGTTTACGTTTGTGCATCAATTGATAAAATTCGATAATTTATAAGATAAATTAGACGATAGATTACATAAATTAGAATATTTGTTATATCAGATATTAGTATATTATAATAATTAGACAAGATTATTCGGCACACTGTAGTTCTTTAATAATGACATGTTATAATAATGACATGTTGCACGAGATTATATGCAATACTTTTCTATTTAAACATACATGTGATGGGTTTTTATTCAAGAGATTTTTTATATTTATTTTTAACGTATTGCATTACAATGTTAAACAAATGATACATGAACGTAAACAGGTATAAACCGGTTTCAGCCGAGTAAAAACTATAAAGCTTACTTAATAGATAACTGATAATTAAGATTTTACATAGAATCTTACAGTGCGTCTAATAAATTGGCCATATATCAGTAGGGAACCGATTATCCGGAACGATCGGGATCATCGCTATTCCGGATAACTGATTTTTCCGGTTTTCTGAATCGCTACAAAAAGCCGTTTGTTTATTGTTTAACAAAAAAATGTTTTTTTGGAAATAATCTTAAAAAGAAGAAAAAACGATGAAGGAATACACTAATGATTATTTCCAAAATGATGGTAAGGTAAACATCTTTCAAAAAAGAAGAAAGAATCCTAAAATCTTATGAGGGAAAAAAATTTTTTTTTTTTAAATGGCGCGAAAATTTATCGAATTTTGTTCCGGTTTTTTGGTTTTCCGGTTTTCTGATTTCCGGATAACGGGTTCTGTACTGTATATATATATATATATATCGTTTTTTTGTTAAAAAGCTTAAGGTCTGCACATGGGTATAGAGCTAGTGTAAGAGTTTGTGACACAATGGTGGTTTAATAATTTAAATTCCCAGATTTCTACAAAAAAGAATATTTCGACTTAAAACAACCTTTTACTTAAAAAAAAAGAATAATCATATTTCAAATAAATAAGCATCTGGATGAAAAACAGTCAGTTTAAAATACTGCATGATTACGTAAAGTAAAGCTCGCTTCCAACCTAAATGACATGTAATCATGGATCATATAATTAGATACAATCTTTGATTAACACTTTCACTAAGGATTCCGATTGGTTGGATTTAATTAAATTTATTATTTTTTTTTATCTGATTCTGCCATTTATTTATCAATAGATTGTAAACTTTATTTGAGTTGAGCGTTAGGGTATAAGAAATATGCGATTTCTTATTATTTCATTTCTAAAAAATTGAAGAATATTAAATAGATCGAAACTCATTTTTATTCCAATTTCAAAACAATATTTACGAATTAATAAATAAGTAACTCAAATGTAATGATTTAAACGAAAAATATAATATAAATTAGGATTTTTTAAAAAAAAAAAAAAAGATTTTTTGATTAAAATATTGACACACTTTTAAAGATAAAAGTTGCAATTAAAAAGTAACCAAAATATCAAAAAAATTATTGAAAAATGTGTCTTTTTGAAAAATATAATAGCACTTACGTCATCGCAAATCAAACCTTCTGCGCAATAACAATATTTTCGTTGCCTGTCGTCGCATAGATAACCTGAAAAGAATAAATATGTCGCATGAAACTATAATAGTTGGAGTTATTGTGCTGTTTAAATTTGACAGAGACCGGGATAGCCTTGTCGGTAGGGTGCTGGGCCCATGTCCGAGATTTCGTGGGTTCGAACCCCGCCAGCCGAAGTCTCCCCGTGTAGTTGGTGACTGATGCACGTTAAAATTCTGTCGAGTCGCAAAGTCCTCCATGTTCCCATAACAAATCAATAACTCTGGGCGTACTGGATTGGAAATCGATCGTTCTCTAATTCAGGTCAAAATTACGATCTGTGGATGAATGAATGGTCCCGCCTTATAAACAGGTGTGACGTATGATGTTGAAGAATTCGAATTCTTGACCATAGATGGCGCCACTGAAAAACAAGAATTACAGGCTTGCCCGTGTGGCAAGTGGCATTAGAATCAACCAACTAACTTAATTTGAACAGTATAGGATTCATTATAATTACCTTCTAATGCAATCTTTCTACACCTACTATCTTCTCCGAGTGCAACACAGCATTTACCCTTCGGACATGATGGCATTAACATATTACATCTTGAATCAGCAGTCTTGGGAAAATACATCAGAAATTTTAAAAAAATGTTCCAAAAATCATTTTCAAGAAGAAAAAAAAAATTTTTTTGGCTCATTATATACTAATTTTATCTAAAAAGCTTAACAAAATATATCTGAAGCATATTTTCAACAACAGCATCAGGCTGCATTTTTCTCATAATTTTCTAATGGAAATAGCTACATTATTTTTAATACTTACACAGATGAATGCCAAGCTCAATAGGATCATGAGGCCTAAGAATTTCATATCTTATGGTAGCCGTCTTTAATGGTAGGTCATATTTATTCTGCAGTAGCTACTCTTTTATATATACCTACGATAAAAATTAATAACTAATATGATATTTACACATATTGACTCAATTTCCTTCATTAGAATTTCTATAATACTTTAGTAAAGCCAGGAATAATACAAGAAATAATGTGAATATATGATAAAGATTGTTCATTCAGATAAAAAGTTAGAATTTAATTTTTCCATCTATTAAAATCGTGATCTGGAGATCACGGGAGGAAATTATTTATTTCAGCTGCTTTTATATAATTGGCGGGCATGAGTTTCGCTTTTTGCAACCAGATAACTATCTATTATGCAATAAAAATTAAAAATTCGAATACTTTTTCATCTATTTATTAAATCAACTCGATTAGATATGATGGAAAAAAATATTAAAGTTAATGGTAGTAATTAAAATTTACAGGATAGTAATCTCTGATTTACTCATATTTTAATAAATTTAGTTCTCAGTTTTTGTTAAAATAAGATCTTGGAGTTATTTTATTCATCTTTCTCTCTCAAGAGTTTTAATAGTATGTATTAGAATTTCGATGTTTGTATCAGTATTTATTGTTTTGGGAGGGTTAATTTCGGTCGCTTTGTTTTTCGACTCTAGTAAAAGCATTTATTTTTCGAGTAACTAAACACCGTTCTAAAAACTAAAAGAAGAAAAATTAGTTTTTCTAACTGTACTTGCATTTCGTTTTGTTTAAATTCCCTGTTCGCTGCCTGTACCTTTTCTTCTACGGCTGTAATTATTAATTTTTTTTAACAAAATCTGAATCATGTTTAAATATCTCGGTAAATTCATTTTTCTCCTTTAATTTAACAATAGCCTCGTGATATTGAAATTTGGCCTAAACCTTTCTTCAAGAGTCACTCGTGAAAATAGTAAAAAGGGTTAATTTAGTTTCCCAAACTTCACTTAGGAAAATTATTCTTTTATAAACTAATAGATCCAAATTATTATTATGTTGCACCAATTTGACGAAATTTTGTAATGTGGGCCTTTTTTTAAGATTGAAAGTAAACATAATATTAAGGGGAGTTCCGTGGTTTTAAAGTTTTCGCCTGGCCGGTTCATTTGGGATCCTTTTTCTATCATTATATACATTATTCGCTTCTTTAACAAAGAAAGATACTTGTTTTTATATGTAGAACGTATTTTATTCACGGCCAAAAAACTTTTTATGGCTGACCGGGAGAGGGTTCCTCAAATTAAATATTCGTCGGACCTCCGTTTATGGCGTGGTCCTGTTGTTAGGGCTCTGCGCGAGTAAAATTCGTTGTGCGGGATGTCGTGGGTTCGATTCCAGGCGGTGGTAAATTTTTTAAAATTTCTTTTTTTTTGTTTATTTTATTTTATATTATTTTTATAATGTGTATTTCGATATTTCAAAGGGTCCTCTATAACAGTGGTGCGCAAACTAGGGGTCGCGACCCCTGTGGGGGTCGCCAGAAGTTTTTTAGGGGTCGCCAAATTTTTATGAAATGCATTATCCCTGCATGCTGCATACCATACAGTGTACATATAAAGAGTGAAGCGCCGTCACTCACTGTTTAATTGCAATTGGATTTCCGAAATGTCACGAAATATCGAGTCAGAAGTCATAAAACGCATACAAAATTCATCTGTNTTACGTGCTCTGTTTGTGCCGATTTTATCATTTGCGTTGTACCGATTTTAACACGCATTTTTTAAGAGGTTTTTCGAACGTGTTTTTTCTTCTTTCCCGTTATTGCTGCATTTTTATTTGTGATTTAGAATATACCTGATATTTTCACACAATATTACAACTCGTGAAATTCGATTCAGTTTAAATTTTTTTTCGTAACTTAAAAAGTAATTACGTATCTAAGCCAAATCAACACCTTCCCAGGAAAAAAAAAACGAGATGCGTTCATATTAAACGCGGTCCGCTTTGCAAAAAAAAAAAAAAAAAATTCAAAACACGGCATGTTTTTTAGTCCCATGAACACGTGCAAGTTTAACAACACACATCGAACCTATTAGTTCCATCTAAAAGTCTTCCACAAAGGCAAATTTCATCCAAAACTTGATCCAAGAGTTCCATTGTTTTCTGGATTGATTTCAAAACTACAAGACTACGGAGTTGAACATTGTAGTTGTAAACACAAAAAATTGGGTCGGCTGTTCAACGAAGCTTATAAAATAAAGTAAAATGTATATTTGTATATTATGAACAGCTGACCCAATTTTGAGTTAACAGGAATCAATGCTTGATTCCTTAGCCTTGTAATTTTGATCCCAACCCAGAAGACAAGGAAATTCCTGGATCATGAATCGGGAGAAACTAGTTTTCGTGGAGGATTTTTTGATGGAACTAACCCACATTACCTGAACAGGAAAACTTGATATGGTTAGCACTTCGGTGAGGGGATTATAACCCATGTTCCGTCAACCACTGAGGATACATTACGTCAGAACTGTAAAAGTTTCTAGAAGAATTCGTATCAACCAGCCGCCGCTAGGATTTGAACCTGGGCCACAGCATTGGGAAGTGAACTCTCTATCTGCTGAGCCACTGCGGCTCCTTATTGATGTATTTTATAATGAGAAAAAACTTTTTTTATTTCAAGCGCTCAATTACGCCTCACTTTATTGATGCATTTCATTATTATTACATAACTGTCGTTGAACAGTCGGCACATTTTTTTGTGTTTAAGACTATTAATGCTCAATTTCATAGCCTTGTAATTTTGAACTCAAGTCAGAAGACAAAGGAACTCCTATATCAATTACGGAAAGAAATTTGCCTAGTGAGGAACTTTTTGATGGAACTAACCCCAATTTGCGCTACATGGAGAGGAAAAACATGAAAAAACCCCATGGTTAGCCTGTTGGCAAAAATATTCTAACCCATGATCCGTCTACTACTGAGGATATTTAACGTCAGCACTGTGGTCATTGTGCGGCGACTGCGGAAATCGTATCCACCAGCCATTGCTGAGATTCGAACCCGGGTCAACTCATAAAGAGGCACGCTCTCTATTCCCTGAGCCACCAATTACTGGTGTATTTTATTTTATTTTATAACGGTCGTTGAACAGCCGACCCAATTTTAGGTTGATCTGATTACGACTACTAATGTTCAACTCCGTAGCCTTGTAATTTTGAACCAATCAAGAAGACAAGGAAACTCCTGGATCAGTACTCCCAGAGGTATTGATTTGTTATAGGGACATGGAGGACTTTGAGACTCGACAGATTTAACGTGCATCAGTCACCATTTACTACACGGGGAGTGTTCGGTCGGCGAGGATCAAACCCACAACCTCTTGGACATGAGCCCAGTGCCCTACTAACCAGGCTATCCCGGCCTTTACTGGTGTATTGCATGTAATAAATCCTTTAATTGGAAATCTGATTTAAATGGTTTTTCTCTTGTTCATATTCAAGTTAAGCTAATCTTCAGATAACACCCTCTAACATTGAAATATCAAAATGTTTAAGAAAAAATTCCATTAACGAGAAAGAGTTTTTTGTGATTTTGATGATATAGGTAGCAAAATAAAAAGCTAGAACTAAAGGAAATACTTCGAGAGAAATTTGAACATGTTATATTTTAGTCAATAACAAGGGTATTTAATAACAAAAAATTGGAAAAAACACTTAATTTCGAAAATTGTAACATACATAAAATCATCTTCTTTAATAAAATGCGTTACGTTTTCTATTACACGATTTAAATGTGTAGTAAAATATTTCGCTCTCGTATCGACTTCTGATTTATGTTAGTATTTTTTTTAAATGGTAAAGTATTTCGCAACTTATTTTAATACACTTCAAGAAAATCAAGATGTTAAAAAATACTATGTGGCATTTTAGTTCACACTTTTTTAATTAGCGAATTTCGAATTGGCGACGTTTGAATTGGCGACTTTAGTTCGGCAAGTTCCAATTAGCAGACAGAAACAATATTAGATTATAACAACCCTAAAAAAACCTTTTCAGTCTTCGCTCTCGCCTAGTAGAGTGAAAGTAAATTTTAAAGAAATCCTAATTTCTTGTTCGTTTGTCAAGAGTTTGAATTTTCGATAGGACTGGCGTAATCTATAATGTAAGTTTTCATTTTTGTTAATACATTTATTAAAGATGTTTATGTATGCATTTCTATTCGTTTTTTTTTCATTTATTTTAGCATGATTATTTTTTTATCAATAGTTATGTTTTCAGTTCTTTTGAATACCAATGAATTTCGTTTTTTTTAAAATTGCTGGAATTGTATTTTACAAGAATATGTATTAAATGGTTTACAAATATTGACCGTTTTAAAGTTATTTTAGGAAGGTTAGATGTTTAAACATACATGTTTAAATTTGTTTAAGGATGTTATTTTCTACTATTATAAATAATAATCGTAATCTTCCTAAATAATCGTCTGCTTTAAGAAGCAATTTACGATTTTTTGTTCTATATTGTGGGTTCTAGTAAAAGCAGCTGTTTGAAAAAGCAGGTGAAGTAAATATCAGTCTATTTTTTTGAAAGGGTATAAGTGGTTGTTGATTACTAATTAAGAATTCGGTGATGCATTCATTTTCTGGAATGTACTCTTCCATAAGTTTGATCTTTCAAAACAAGATCGTTTGTTTAATTTAAAATTTGAATTTTAATCTTTTAAAATCCTTCCCTAATTCTTTTAAAAATTTTATCTTTTTTTTCTCTCTATTTTTTTAAAATTGCAGGTTTTAAAGATAAATGGAATATTTTTATTTTAAGGTGAAAGAAAAATTAATTATTGAAATTGTATTATTAATGTTTCGTAATAAAACATAATTTTATTTTGCGAAATTCTTGTTACTTTTTACTAACCAGTCATTTTCACCGGTATACTTACTAATTTTATCTGAATAAAATATTTGTTACTAGATGTTTTGAGTTCAGATGTTAATTCAAAACCAAACAGTTCATTAATAACAATAATAATATCAGAAGGATGAAATAAAATCCTATCTTTTCAATATAGTAAATATTGTATTAAAAATAATTTATTTCAATTAATCTCTTTAAAGGTTAAAGCCTCTATGAGAG
>NC_092209.1:87379415-87410993 GCF_043381705.1 Parasteatoda tepidariorum
CAATCAATCTAAAGAAAAACTTTCAAATTAATATTTTTAATCAATATATATGAAATGTTCCTTCACTGGTTGGTTTACCCTACGTAGCAAAGAATAATTTTTTTCGATAAGTTACTCATTGTTACAGGATGTGATTATAATCAATAAGCTTTTAATTTAAACATTAAATTTATTTAAACAACACAATATATCTAATACATTTGAAGAAACATTTAAATGAGATAAAGTGAACTTACTTCTCAAAAGGTTTGCTTTTCAAAGATGAACACTTTTCAAATAGGTCGCTTCCAATCGGTTTAAATGACTACCTCAGTCCGCTGTCTTTCTTTTCAACCTTCGTCAACTTAAAATCTAACACCCAGAGAGTGACATCACAACTAGAGAGTAGAAACAATATTTCGACTGGAACACCCTATCTAGGAGGCCAACCCGCAGTTGCGTTACACGGAGAGGAAGACCGCGAGTACCTCCCACGGTTAGCCTGACGGCAAGGGGATCCGTGTACCACTGAGGATATTTAACGTCAGCACTGTGACTGGTGCAAGCTGGATGCGGAATTCATATCGCCTGGGTTCGCATTATTGGAAAACGAACGCTCTGTCTCCTGAGCAATCACGACTCGTGATATTCTCATTTTATTTTATTTTGAACCCATCGTTGAACAGCCGTAGCCTTGTAATTTTGAACCCAATCCAGAAGACAAGTGAACTCCTTGATCGGTACCCCCATAGGTATGGATTTGTTATGGGAACATGGAGGACTTTAAGACTCGACATATTTAACGTGCATCAGTCACCATTTACTACCGTTTTCATTAATTCATTCTTCAGCTGGCGAGGATTGAACCCGCGACCTCTGGGACATCGGCCCAGCACCCTACCGACCAGGCTTTCCCGGTTTTTACACTGGCCAGGATAGCCTGGTACTCCCGGTATAGTAAATGGTTACTGCTATACGTTAAATCTGCCGGGTCACAAAGACCTCCATGTTCCCATAACAAATCATTCCTCTAGGGATACTGATCCAGAAATTTCTTTGTCTTCTGGATTGGGCTTAAAATTATAAGGCTACTGAGTTGAACATTAGCAGTCATAAAACCAAAATTGGGTAGGCTGTTCAACGACTGTTGTATAATTATAATATAACATTTAACGCTTACGCAATTCGTTCGACTACGATCCATTTTGGCTTACCGTCGGTCTGCCAATCATTTTACACGTTTGATTAAATATTTGCTTGTCCTCATATGCGTATGCTGGGCTGAATTCGGTGGGAAGGATTCTTGTACTCTCATGTATAGCGGCCTTTTGAAAGAGATTCTCAATTTCAGAATTTTCAGGCTTCATTTTCCGACCTCTGAAATTGAATCGAAAAATTCTCTCATTTTTACTGATCACTGGGATTAAATAAACATAGCCATTTTTTTTCCTAATAGCAAAGGAAATTTTTTTCCCACTTGTTAATTTCATCGTTGATGAAGTGCTGTCGTCTTCCTCACTGGCAAGCTAAATGGCCCTCTCGCGCTCATTATGTATAGATCAGTACCATAATCCTTGAATTTGACATGGGGATCATTCACTAATTACGTACTTTGATGGTTATCCCCAGAGCAATCAAGAATTACAAAACTTTATTGCCTCTAAATTCCCGTCTTGTATTTATTCCTTAATTTAATAAAGATAAAAATTGATTGAGATTTTTAGTTGCAATATTTTTATCTGAGGGACCATCCACCTATAATTTACCACATTAAAAAAAAATTCGTGTATTTAATTAATTTTTTTATTATTTTTTGTTGTTGTATTAATACTTTTAAAAATTTTCAGTTCTCTTAATTTGGTTTATGAAAAGACTCAATAATACTTAAAGCAGGGGTCTGTTTAGAAGAAATTTGGGTCCGTTAACGGACCCTTCACAAAGTATCTTTTCATAAAAGCGGACCTTTCACAAAATATTTTAACTTAAAAACGGACCCTTCACAGAATGATTTTTTTTTAATTGGACCCTTCACAAATTTGTTTATCTTCATTATTGTTTTGTTAATAGAATAAACCCTTTCTAGGAAGAGGGGGGATGGGGGATAAAGACAGATGTAAACGAACTAAATTTTGTCTTCGGCAGACGATTCTTCCTTTATTAGTCCGAAATGAATATTCTGCGTTCAGCAGTATGGGCTAAATACCAAATATTTGCATGTTGCATCTCTAACTTAGAAGCAGCAATTGCTGTTTATTTTTGAAAATTTTAATTTTTTTTAATTATAATTTTACAGTGCCGAGCATAATCTTGTATCTATTAACAATTTTAAAACTCCTTAAAAAAGTTTTTTGCAATAACCGGACCCTATTTGCACAAATTCATAAAAGCGGACCCTGGTTGAAAGAATGTGAGTAATTTTTTCACAATTTCACGAAAAACGGACCTTTTACAAAATGTCTGGGCAGACCCCTGCTTAAAGGCAAGATTTAAAAAAGTATGGATTGTTTTTCGCAGCATGTCCTTATTTAGACTTTGTGCCATTAAACCCTACATTCAATCAGCAAATCAATCAATTAAAAAAGTGTGAAGTTAGGGGCTTTCACTATTTTAAATGCAGCAGAAAATCTAATGTTATTCCAAAAAACTCTAAATTCATTTCTTCATTATTTGATTTAAAAACAATTGAGATAAAAAAATTCAATCATCTCAAGTTTGTTAAATATTATGAATTTAGGGGCCATATAATAATTTACTCCTGACAAAAACGTTTTGTTTCAAAACTCGTTTATTTGCATTTCAAAATTATTATTTCTTAAACATTACATGAGAGAAGTGCTTAGACCAAGTAACAAATTTTAATAAAAATTATTAGGGGTCATTCACTAATCTACATTTGTAATACCAATTTATTTAAATTTTCCTAATTTGCTTAATTCTTTACTTATCTCTATAAATTCGATATAATCAATAACATAATCTTGTCAATGTTTTGTTGAATATGCTTTTATAAATAACTTTTATTTAAATCTAAAAAATACACTTGTGAACCTTTATAAATAATAGTTAAATTAATTCTAATTTTTAATGAATTTCTTAACCTTATTAAATAAAGTAATTAGTACTGATTTAAGAAATATAATGGGTCGCTCAATATTAAATATGCTTAAAATTTGGAATTAGTTTTTTTTATGGTGGCAAATGTAATCAAGAAAAGAGTTCTTTGTTAGAAACTAACTATTTAATCATGATCACATGAAGTTCTTGAAAATTATTTTGCATTTTGTTAATGCATATAAGAGGAACTTCCAACAATAGGAAGAGAAAATTTTTATTAGTGCTCATATCCTAATTATGATATTTTTTAAAGTGCTCACAAATATTTTTTGAGCACTTAAAAGGTGCTTATTTTTTGTTGAATTTGGCTACGCNACTGGGATTAAATAAGCATAGCCATTTTTTCTCCTAATAGCAAAGGAAATTTTTTTTTCTCTTGTTAATTTCATCGTTGATGAAGTGCTGTCGTCTTCCTCTCTGGCAAGCTAAATGGCCTTCTCGCGCTCATTATGTCTAGATCAGTACCATAATCCTTGAATTTGACATGGGGATCATTCACTAATTACGCATTTTGATGGTTATCCCCAGAGCAATCAAGATTTACAAAGCTTTATTGCCTCTAAATTTCCGTCTCGCATTTTTAACTTAATTTAATAAAGATAAAAATTGATTTAGATTTTTAGTTGCAATATTTTTATCTGAGGGACCATCCACCTATAATTTACCACATTTAAAAAAAAGATTCTTGTATTTAATACATTTTTTTTATTATTTTTTGTTGTTGTATTAATATTTTTAAAAATTTTCAGTACTCTTAATTTGTTTTATGAAAAAACTAAATACTTAAAGGTAAGATTTTAAAAAGTATGAATTGTTTTTCGCAGCATGTCCTTATTTAGACTTTGTGCCATTAAACCCTACATTCAATCAATAAATCAATCAATTAAAAAAGTATGAAGTTAAGAGCTTTCACTATTTTAAATGCAGCAAAAAATCTTATGTTATTCCAAAATAACTCTAAATTCATTTCTTCATAATTTGATTTAAAAACAATTGAGATAAAAAAAAATCAATCATCTGAAGTTTGTTAAATATTATGAATTTAGGGGCCATATAATAATTTTCTCCTAACAAAAATGTTTTGTTTCAAAACTCGTTTATTTACATTCCAAAATTATTTTCTTTAATCATTACATGAGAGAAATGCTGAAACCAAGTAACAAATTTTAATAAAAATTATTAGGGGTCATTCACTAATCTACATTTGTAAAACCAATTTATTTAAATTTTCTTAATTTGCTTAATTCTTTACATAACTCTATAAATTCGATATGATCAATAACATAATCTTGTTAATGTTTTGTTGAATATGCTTTTATGAATAACTTTTATTTAATTCTAAAAAATACACTTGCGAACCTTTATAAATAATAGTTAAATTAATTGTAATTTTCAATAAATTTCTTTACCTTATTAAATAAAATAATTAGTATTGATTTAAGAAATATAATGGGTCGCTCAATATTAAATATGCTTAAAATTGGGTATTAGTTTTTTTTTATGGTGGCAAATGTAATCAAGAAAGGAGTTCTTTGTTAGAAACTAACTATTTAATCATGATCACATGAAGTTCTTGAAAATTATTTTGCATTTTGTTAATGCATATAAGAGGAACTTCCAACAATAGGAAGAGAAAATTTTTATTAGTGCTCATATCCTAATTATAATATTTTTTAAAGTGCTCACAAATATTTTTTGAGCACTTAAAAGGTGCTCATTTTTTGTTGAATTTGGCTACGCACTCTGGTTTTAGCACATTAAAATCGATGATTACTCTTTTTAATTTTTCGCACTCTACATGCCATGTACACTTAATTTTATAAAAAAAAATTTATTAAAACAATAAAAACTTTTTATGAAAGTTTTCTTCAAAATTATGAGGTCATTAATGCTAATTTCACTCGTAATGCGTATTTCGTCAGATCTCGAAAAAATTTAAATCCAACAAAAATTTTACCCACATTAAAAAAAAGGGTTAGATTCAAAACACATTTTCGCTGACCAAGAAAACACAAGACCACAAACGTAGGCGTAATGTGAGAAATCGTTAGACCACACGACAAAAAGTTGTGTCTAAAACAAGTTTTAACATATTTATGATCTAGAAAGAAAGGTTTGAGTTTAACCTCCTTATAATTTTTCTCTTCAAATAAAATTTCTGGCCGCAGCTGTCAACTGGTAGGCTCCTTAAGGATCAAGCACAGGGCTGCTGTTATTATTATCTAACCTCCTTATTTTGAAACAGCAAAACTATTTGTTTTAATTTTTCTCAGAACATTAACATCTAGTGATCAATTGTCAGCCTGTGAAAAAAATTTTGTTATTGCAAACGCCAAAAAAGTTACGACCAAAAACATCCTGAATCCAACTTCTGAAAAATTGATTATTTTGGTTAACTAGTAGTTTTTATTTGAAGTAACATTTGAAATTATACGTTATCCTAGTAGTTCACAATTGTTTTTTTCCGTTTGTGGAACCTTAAATAATCAAACTTCTTTCTGCGAAACCCCGATTTCATAAATTAAGTTCATTAGGTGTATATGGAAATTAATTATTAAAAATTACTAATATGAAAGACTACTAATTATGAAAAACTACTAAAAGACAATTATAAAATTATTAACCAATAAAGTGCTATTTCATTTTCGAAATATTTAATAGTAGAAATGAAATTTTTTCGTATGTTAAATTAGGTTTGATATGCGACAGTTGAATGAGAAGGTGAATCTAATCTAGGCCTAGATTTGTTTTCGGTCATAAGCTAAAAATGAATGAAATAGGCCGTTGAAATGAAAACAAAAAGAACTTAAGTTGAAATCAGATGTTAGGGAAGCACATTTCTTTATTAACGAATTTAGTCTTGATTTGAAGATCGCAATAGGAAATACTAATGCAAATTTGTGTAAGTCCATCAATAAGTTGTTTGTATTTATTTTTTCATAAGTATGTGCCTTTTCTTTTGTCGATTTACTTTAAATAATTCAGTAAAAACATCCGAAATATTAAGTAAATAATGATTTATTTAATGTACCTAAATATAATTGTAGGTTTCAAAAATGTTACAAAGTTCAATGTCTCGGTACCCCTTTAAATCTTCCACGGAACCCCTTTAAATCTTCCACGGAACCATAAGGTTCCGCGAAACACCATTTGGGAACAGCAACTTTAGCCCACAGAAAAAAATCGTGATCATTCCAAGAATTGTCCTCGATCAGCATACAGACATAAGTTAGGTCGTAACAAGTTGTAGCTAATTGTTAATCTACATGATGCGTAGCCAGGGTTGGATTTTTGCAGTCAAAAACTGGTTTTTGACATGACAGTGGTAAAACCATGTTTTTACCGGTAAAAACTGTCAAAAACCTACCGTTTCCTTTTATTTATGGCATATAGCGGACAATATATTATTTTCACATAATTGCTTTCATAAATTAATGTTGTAAATGATTGCTATTGATTTTGCAACTATATACACGTATTCTTATAAAAGGATATACATTCATACAGAAATATTGTAGTATACTTATTGAAAATAGTGATACTTAACTTTTATCATTATAGCTTGATTTGCAAAGGATTCAAAATTTTGCACTTCTTAATTGTTAGAAATAAACAAACAAACAAAAAAACTTGGAACTATTAATAAATTCAAGAACTAAAAAGAAGAATTTAAAATTTGGCATTTCTTAAATATTAGAAATAAGCTAAACAAAACTTTCAAAACTTGTAACTACTAACAAACTCTAAGTCAGGAATGACTTGACATTCTTCAGTAATGTAATATGCCAAACAAAATGATGCTTGGAAATGTTGAAAATTTTGTTTAGTATCCTAATATTTTACTTCAAATAGTATGATTTGATATAATCATGTTGAAAATCTGTTGAATGCAAAAATCTGTTCTTAAATATCTTTCAACAACTTTTTTTCTAATTTTATTGCCCAAAAATGAATTAATTTTAAATTATAAGCAGTTAAACTCAAATAAAAATACAGTTTTATCCAAACTATGGGTTTTTGACATGGCGGTAAAAACCATGGTAATAACCGGTAAAAACCGTCATGTGTCAAAAACTTGCCAACCCTGTGTGTAGCGTTTTTAAAAAGTGCTTAAAGGTGTTTATTTTCGTTTTTTAAAAAACTAGCTCTTAAAGGTGCTTTTTTTGATGGGTGTTTTTAAAAAGTGCTTAGTTTTCCCTTTTTGAAAATGATTTTTTTTTTCTTTACCCTGTCGATTTTCTCCACGTATTATGGAAAAGTATGGTTTTGATATTGTTCTATTCAACGTTTTCACAATTCATTCAAACACAATGCATTGTGGCGCACCGTTGGTCCATGGCGTATGAAAGCACCAATCATTTTACATGTTTGATGAAATTCTCGCTGGTCCGCACGTACGTATACTGAGCTGGGTTCGATGAGATTTTTGCTCTCTCATGTGCAACTCTGCTGCGATTTGAAAGATATTCTCAATTTCAGGCTTCTTATTCCACCCTCTGAAATCGAATCGAAAAATCTTTCGATCTTTTTATGGTGGCTAATGAAATCAAGAAAAGAGTTCTATATCAGAAACCAATTATTAAAGACTTTTCATGATCATGTTAAAATAACTACTTTGCATTTTGTTAATGTTTTTAGTGCTTAAAAAGTATTTAAAAGGTGCTTATTTTTTGTTGAAAGATTTTTCTACGCACCCTGATCTAATAAGCAAAAGAACAATTCACACATAGACTACTGGAAATTGACACAAAAAGAAAATTTATACAAACCTGTTAGTCAGCTTGTCTTTACCTGTTTAATAGTAAATCGCATGCATGGATTGTGAGAGAAAGAAAAAGCAATGAATTTTAATTTGATTTTTAATTCATTTTTATTGTTCAGTGTATATTTTAAAGAAATAATCAAACAAGCCTTGCAAAAACACAGTAAAAACTTATGCCATCTCTTCTATATTACTCACATGTTTCTTTTGCACCATGCGCATATTCATTATTTAAATTAAAAGTGTTGTGAACATATTAATACATTTTTATTTAATTTTGTGATTTGAAATGCTTATTAAAACTTTGCTTATGCGGATTGTTTTCTTTTCAATTTTCGCAGGACGATTTGTGGTCCTTAATTTTTGGACAGGAAAGTTCGGGTGTAAGTTGAGTTGTATAATGTGGAGCAGCATAGTTCTGGTAAGAATTTTATTCTCTTGTTTCATAAATCAAGATGTCTGCGTTTATGGAACAAAACTTTTTCAACTTTTTTTTATCAATCACGATTCTTAAACAATTTTAGTTTTGTTCTAGTTGTAATAGAAATAATTTTTATGATTTTTTAAAAGATTTCGATGCCACTTAACTTTTGATATATGTTTCTTTTGCAAGCTTTTTTTCTTTTAAAAACAGTAAATTGCAACACACAAATATTTTCTCTCAAACTACTGTTTCAATAAACTTTTACTGTCATTTTTTGGAGTGATATAACCGAATTTGCTAAAGATAATTGAATTAATATTTTGAAAAACGCCCTCGTTAAATTAATGAAAAGCGTATACTAATTACTAAAAAATAGCGAACATTAATCCAAGGGTGGTCTTTAGTGTAAAATTCTTAAAATGTGCCTCCTCATTTTAATCTTTAAAATCAACTGAAGTAAAAATTACAATAAAAAATTAATCAAGTTTAACCATTTGACTCAGAACACCGGTTTTTCTTTTATATTTATTTATGATCTAATTGCAAGTAGAAATATATTTTAGTATGTTTTAATTATAAAATCAGTCTAATGGTTACTAAAAATATCTAAGTACATTTAAATTATATTTGTACTAAAAATACAATCCAAACAAAAGTAGTTTTTTATCCTTGAAATTCAAATATTTATCAAAAATTGATTTTAAAATTAAATTTCAATGATGAATAACTGTTTCTCTTCGATCTAAATAACTGCAAATAAGTGAAAACTTGAAAAATTGTTTGGATGTGCGCCATGTTTTGAATATTTTACCTTTAGCACTGGAACACCGACATTTCATGCTGTATTTCCTTACCATAAATTGTTAAAATACTAAATACAGGTTATCTGCACAGCTGGAAAGTCATGAATTTTGGTAATGAACAAAATTTCTCATGAAATGTCATGATTTTTAACTATTTTTTAAAAAAAATCGTGCAAAGTCATGGATTCAGAACACCTAAAAATCTCATTTTTAAAATGGAATTTAACCCCCCTCCCAATTTCATAGTGTTCCGAATATCTGAATTTGTAACAAAATCCCCACTCACAGTCATATTTGATTAAAATACAAAATGTTTTAATCATGTTCTCTAAAAATTATGGTGTTTTTGAAAACTGAAAGAAAAAACATAATTTCTTGAGCGAATTATCTTTCAAACTTCTGTGATTTCGGAATTTTTATTATTTTTTATTTAATCAATTTAAAATTCTAGCTGAAACAAACCAGTCATTGGTGATTTTTTTTAGAATTCCGAAATGAACACAGAAAAATCAGGAGTATTTCCTCTCCGATAAACAAGAAAAATATCTTTGGAATATAATTCTGTGGAAAAAAATTATTTGCTTTCGTATTTTTCCAGCTATTTTATTGCTTCAACTCTTTCTTTACTCTGTTTTTTAAATTTAAAATCTATAAATATGAAGATGCAGAGTTTAACAGTTTTAGTTATACCTATCATTTCAATTAATGTTATTATAATGCTTTTTTAAATTGATTATTGTGTTTTTTTCGGAGGAAATAGTAACTTCGTTAAATCAGGAAATTTCTTGGAATTAGTCATAAAAAGTCATTATTTTAAAAATCTAAAATGTAGTAGATACCCTGTAAATATGATATTTTTGGACATTTTAATCTAAATTAATACAAAATTTTGTGAGAAATGTGTTTAATAAAAATTTTGCGTCATTGTCAAATATTAAAGAAAATAGTAATATGAAATATGAAACTAAAAAATAATTTGCTTTTATACTTAAACAATACAGATTTCTAATTTGTTACTAAATATTTAGTTGAATTATGATAGAAATTAAAATGTAAAATAAGTGCATTTCCAATGAGCAAGAAAATGTGATAAGCAGATTCTTACTTTTGAAAGCCAACTTTTTTTTAAAACATTGTAACAATAATTTTGAGTGTACAAATAATAAAATTGAAAATTACAAATATTAAAATTGAATTAAAAGTACAAATATTAAAATTGAATTTTAAGATCTTCATCAATGAATAATTAAGGGTATTTACTTTTAGCAATGTTTATTACGAATTAGCAATAGGTAGGTGACACATATTCATAACTGAAATTATTAATAATGATTTTATAATAAACATTTGTATATAATATATATGTATTTGTATAAGCATTTTATAATCAACAACAACCAAAAACGTTTGTTCAGCTGACTTCTGACCTTGAAATTGGACAGGAAATTAGACAAAAATTAGCCCATTGTACGAAATAATTAAGGAATTTTAACGAAATCCCACCTATGAAGAGTTAGTAAAAAATATTAACTCGACTAAAAATAACGGTGAAAGCAGTTTCTTGTTAACTTTTTTGTTAACTAAAAATCCGTTATTTTTCGAGGGAAATTTAACATTCCGTAGCCTTGTTATTTTGAATCCAATCCAGAAGACAAGGGAACTCCTGGATCAAGTATTGGGAGATATTCGCCTTCGTGGAGGACTTTTTGATGTAACTAACCCGCATTTATGTTACGTGAAGAGGAAAACCACGAAGACTTCTTACTGTTAGCGTGGTGGCAAGGGTACGTAAACCTCCAACGGTTACCCTGACGACAAGGGACTCAATGCCATGATCTGTCTACCATTTAGGATAGTTCACGTCAGCACTGTAGTCGGTGCAAGCCGGGTGCGGATTCGTATAGACCAGCCATCGCTGGGATTCGAACTCTTTATCCCCTGAGCCATCACGGCCCTAAGCGTATGCTTCGCATCGAAAACGTTAGTTTTTGTAAAGAAATAATTATCGTTCCAAAATCTTTGGTTAGCCGCCTCGCCAATAAAAAGTAATGGCCAAAACGTTACTCAAGCATCAGTTTTACTTTGGCCCCAGTTCTGCCGTGCAATTGGAAAAACAACGTAAGTGCCTCATTATTGATTTCAAGATAAGTGGCTTCGCAACTATTTTTCTTTCTATTGCTATTGCTATCAGGGGTCTGTCCAGACATTTTGTGAAAGGTCCGTTTTTGTAAAATTGTGAAAAAATTACTAGTAATTTGTGAAGATAAAATAAACGTTAAGTCACATTCTTTCAACCAGGGTCCGCTTCTGTGAATTTGTGCAAATAGGGTCCGTTATTGCAAAAAAAACTTTTTCAAGGAATTTTTAAATTGTAAAGACATACAAGATTATGTTTAAAACTGTAAAATTATAATTTAAAAAAATTAAATTTTAAAAAATAAACAGCAATTGCAGGTACTAAATCCAGGGGTCTGTCCAGACATTTTGTGAAAGGTCCGTTTTTCGTGAAATTGTGAAAAAATTACTCACATTCTTACAACCAGGGTCCGCTTTTATGAATTTGTGCTAATAGGGTCCGTTATTGCAACAACAAAAAAATTTTTTTCAAAGAGTTTTTAAATTGTATAGACATACAAGATTATGCTCAACACTGTAAAATTGTAATTTAAAAAATTAAATTTTAAAAAATAAACAACAATTTCTCCTTCTAAATTAGAGATGCAACATACAAATATTTGGTATTTAGCCTATACTGCTGAACGCAGAATATTCATTTCGGACGAATAATGGAAGAATCGTCTGCCGAAGACAAAACTTAATACGTTTACATCCATCTTTCTTGTTTTCTGCCCTGGAAAGGATTTATTCGATTAACAAAATAATAATGAAGATAAAAAAAAATTTGTGAAGGGTCTGATTAAAAGAAAAATCATTTTGTGAAGGGTCCGTTTTTAAGTTAAAATATTTTGTGAAGGGTCCGTTTTTAAGCTAAAATAATTTGTGAAGGGTCCGTTTTTATGAAAAGATATTTTGTGAAGGGTCCGTTAACGGACCCAAATTTCTTCTAAACAGACCCCTGAAATCAGAGATGCAACATATAAATATTTGGTATTTAGCCCATACTTCTGAACACAGAATATTAATTTCGGACGAATAAAGGAAGAAGTGTCTGCCGAAGACAAAATTTATTTAGATTACATCTGTCGTTCTCCCCCCCCCGGAAGGGTTTATNAATAATGAAGATAAACAAATTTGTGAAGGGTCCGATTAAAAGAAAAATTATTTTGTGAAGGGTCCGTTAACGGACCCAAATTTCTTCTAAACAGACCCCCGGCTATAAACGCTAAAATAGAATTTCCGAAAATTGATAAAATATGTATCTTATCATTACAAATCATCATGTCTTATCATGTAAATATCGTTGCAATATGTAGCTTATCATGCGAAGATGCCAAATATATCTCAACTCTGATTTGTTTTCTTCTTTTGCACGACTGAGTTGGCCTAAAATTTGTCTCAATAAGAGCATGCACCGAGGGTTGGCTAAATATTGGCTTGTCTAGATTTTTAAATTTCGGTCCTAGAACGGCTTCCAATGTTAGAACAAGATTCAATTCTGCCTAGGACCAATATTGAAAAATATAGACACCTCAATATTTAACCAACATTATAAGCTTATAAAGGACCCAGATAGAAATGAATCATGGTCCATTATTGAACGCCATTCTGATTCCAAAACTGAAAAATCTAGACACCCCCATTTTCACCCAACGTGTCTATAAGGGTCCTACATAGAAGTTAATATTGGTCTATTATTGAAAACAATTCTAGGACCAATATTACAAAATATAGACACTCCGATATTGACCCTATATCGTAAACCTACAAGGGTCCTATATAGAAATAAATATATATCCGGGATATAAATGCATTCTAGGACCTATTATTACAAAGCTTAAACACCTCAATCTCGGTCCGATATCGGAAGCTATTCAAAACAGGGTACCTGTGTTCCTGGAAAGTCATGTAAAATCATAAAGTCATGGATTTCAGTATTGAACAAAATTTGTCATAAAATGTCATGATTTTAAATATTTTTTTAAAAAAAATCATGAAGTGCCGGTCGCCAAAAAATCTAGTTTTTAAAATGGAATTTACCCCCCCCCCTTCAATTTCAAGGCGTTCCAAATATCTGAATTTGTGACAAAATCCCCACTCACAGTCATATTTTATTCAAAATATAAAATGTTTTTATCCTGTTCGTTAAAAATTATGGTGTTCTTTCAAAAACTGAAAGAAAAAGCATCAGTTCTAGAGCGAATTATCTTTTAAATTTCTGTGATTTAAGAATTTTTATTATTTTGTTATTTCAGAATTTATTTTTTATTTTATCAATTTAAAATTCTAGCTGAAACAATCTTTAATTGTTGTTCTTTGTGGTATTCTCTCTATTCAGCTCTTTATTCAAATTAAGTGATGTTTTTAAAAAGGAGTCATCTCTGTTTATTTTTTAAAAACATAAGGAAATCTTAGATGAAAAATCATCTACTGGAGGATTGCTGCTACTGGGGATATAACTGTAGAAATTTTTCCTTAAACGTAATGGCATAATTAAATTTAATTATCATTTTAATTTATAATTTGTTAAACACGACATGAAGAAGAAAAACTAATATCGCTAAGTATAATTAAGTAAGAAATTATTTTAACCGGAGAAATAAACATCAAGAAATTGAACTGGAAGATAAGTTTTAATTAGGAATAATAAAAAGAGATTGATTTAGCATATCTTTTAAGTTTGACTCATTTATTGTAGTAATATAGACTATTAAACGTCTCTGAAAAAACAATTTCAAATTACTTTTTACTTAACAAATAAAAATTGCCCTAAAACATAAAAAGCGGAACATTTTTTGAGCCAGCAGTGACTGCTAGTTTTTTTCTTACAACCCAGTTTGTAGTTGGCTCAGTCTCAGCTCATTGGTTTGGCAAACTGCTGCACTCATTGGCTTAAAGGAAAAATAGACAGCTTCTCTTCTTTGGCTCCATGGTCAACCTACCAAACATTGTTTTGCTAGTGTGCGGGAGATTTGAGTTTAGTCCAATTACGAATTAAAAAGTACCAGAATAATTAGTGACAATTAATAAGTGTAGATCATCATGGAATAAAGTGCTTGATACCTAACCATCACATTATTGTCTAACACAACATGTGTTAGACATTGTTATTAAAGATTTAAATGTTAACATCGTTAGTTTTTTTATAATGCATTTTTTCATTCTCCTTAGTTTTATGCATTTTGTTTCTTTCTCAAAGTTTTTAATGTAAATGTAATTTTTTAGTTGTAGTTTTTGTCATTATATATGCACAGACATAAATGAGTGCTGATCCTTATATAAATACAAATATTAGGTGCATCAAAAACATAAAATGTTTTTTGTGTGTAAGTGGATGTTTATTGAAATTTAGTATAAGATATGGCAACATTGAGAAACAAAATGAAGCAATGAAGACATTTATTTACATGGCACATAATTTTAAGACGAAAGGAAACATTTGTGGGGTTGTTTGGTATCTTTGTTAGAGTTCCCACTTAAACTCTAAAAAGAAATATAACTCTAGGAAAGCGTTCCACATGAAAATGTTTCTGAGAACGGGTTATAGGTTTCTTCATAAATAACACTAAGTTTAAAAAAATATCTTTATTAACATTTAGGAAACTTGTAAATTTAACTAAAACATTTTAACATATATAAAACTTAACCACTTTAACATGGAAGCAGCATAGAAATAAACTGCGAAAAGGTAACCGGCGAGAACATGCCGGATTGCTAGCTAGAACCGACGGGGAGAGAGAGAGAGAGCAATCTGTGAGGATGCGGCCAAGTTATATCCAAAACATACTGTGCGCATTTTGCTGATTTCGCCCTTCACGCATATCTCCATTCAGGTATGAGGTTTACGTCAATTATCGGCTGCGAGCGACGTAGTCCAACGTCAGAGATTCGTAATTCGGACTTTGCATTTCAGACCGCAACGCCACAGGTACTCCCCCTCCAGTCTGAAAGACGAAAAAAAAACAATTACAACAATGTAACAGTAACCATGTATGCAGTTATAACCATAAAATTGTGCATGCAACCATAACACGATATGCAAGCATTAAGGTAATAAAAAATGGACAGTGCGTTTTGAACGGAGTTCTCTGGCATTGTCAACTCCACTCAAAATGTAAGCTGGTTTTAGGCGGTTAATACCTATGTTGACCTCTTTATCTTTGATTTTGAGCTTATAAAATTTTTCATTACGCTGTAACACTTCATAAGGTCCATCGTATGGTTGCTGTAAGGGCTTGCGCACGCAGTCTTGTCTAACAAAAACATGACTTGTCGATAATAAATCCTTATGCACAAAAATGTCTTTGTGACAGTGGCGAGATGTTGGAGCAGGACGCAATCTGTTCATATATTCCCGTAAAACCTTTAGGAAATCATGATACTGTGGTAAATCAGTTGTATGGCATCTAAAAAATTCTCCAGGCAGTCTTAAAGAACAGCCGTAGACTAACTCTGCTACTGAAACGCCGATATCAGGCTTCAAACTGGAACGAATGCCCAAAAGAATTACTGGTAGAACTTCACTCCAGCGGTCAGTAGAGTGACATTTGATAGCGTTCTTGAGTTGCCGGTGAAATCGCTCTACGATTCCGTTTGATGCGGGATTATATGCTGTGGTGCGTCTCTTTTCGCACCCAAGAAATCGAGCCAATTCTTGGAACTGATTGCCTTCGAACTGTGTGCCTTGATCGGACACTATTACATCTGGTACTCCGAAGCGAGCTATCCACCCAGAAAAGAAATTCTCAGACACTGTATTTGCTGTCTGGTCTGGCATTGGAAATGCTTCTGGCCATCGACTATATCTGTCAACACATGTCAGACAATACCTGTATCCTTTAGATGGAGGTAATGGACCTACTATATCTATGTGGACATGACTGAAACGACATCGTGGAAGAGGATAAATACCAGGTTCAGACTTTGTGTGTCGTTGAACCTTAGACTTCTGACACTGCAAGCAGGATTTTGTCCACTCCGAGACGTCTTTTTTTAAGGAATGCCAGACAAATCTTTGTCGGATCAAGTCAACAGTTGACTGCACTCCTGGATGAAATAAGTTATGAAGATTTTCGAAAACTACTTTTCGAAATGCTTGAGGTACGTAAGGGCGTACCTTGCCAGTGGACGTGTCACACCATAGTTCTAAACCATCTGGCGTGAATACGAAAGGTTTGAGCTTCAAAACCTCTGATCGTCTAGCCTCATGCAACTCATCCCCAGAAGACTGTGCACGTGCCATTTCCTCATAATTAATATTATCAGATATATGAATTTCAGAAACTCTGGAAAGTGTGTCTGCCACTAAATTTTCGTTTCCCGAAATGAAACGTATATCTGTAGTAAATTGAGAAATGTATTCGAGGTGTCTTACTTGTCGAGGCGAGTTATTACCATTATTTTTACAAAACGCGTACGTCAATGGCTTGTGATCAGTATAAACGCAAAATTTTCGTCCTTCTAACATATGTTTAAAATGCCTTACAGAGCTATAAATTGCAAGTAACTCACGATCATATGTACTATAGTTACGTTCGGTAGTTGTAAGTTTGCGTGAAAAAAACGCTAATGGTTGTACAATATCGTTATCAATCTGTTGCAAAACTGCTCCAATGCCAATATCTGAAGCGTCTACCATTAATGTAATTTCCGCATTCACTATCGGATGCGCTAATGTTACCGCATTCGCAACGGATTCTTTACAAGCGTCGAAAGCTTTAATGTTTGCCTCTGACCAAGTGATCGGAGTTTTATCCCTTTTCTTCTTAGTTTTACAAAGATCGTGTAGGGGGGCCTGAATAGTAGCAGCGTTTTTTAAAAATCTATGATAGAAATTTAATATAGCTAAGAAACGGCGCAATTCCTCAACAGTCTTTGGCAAGGGAAAATTTTGAATAACAGTTACTTTATCAGGTAGAGGTGAAATACCTTGAGTATTAACAAGAAATCCCAAGAATTGTAACTCCTTTTGGCCGAACACGCATTTTTCGACGTTTAAAATAATACCGAACGAGTTCAACCGCTCGAAAATTTGTTCCAATTGCATCATATGCTCACTTTCAGTTGCGGAAGCGACTAACACGTCATCTAAATATGCGTAACAAAAATCTAATCCGCGTAGAATTTGATCAATAAACCTTTGAAAAGTTTGCGCTGCGTTTGATAATCCAAAACACATGCAATTGTATTCGTAAAGACCAAAAGGTGTTATTACCGCACTTTTAGATTTTGAATCCGCGTCTAATGGGATCTGGTGGTAAGCTTTTACCAGGTCAATTTTTGAGAATATAGTTTTACCAGCTAAGCCAGATGAAAAATCCTGAATATGCGGTATGGGATAACGATCCTCTAAAGTGACCGAATTTAACTTTCGATAGTCACCGCATACCCGCCATTCATCATTCTTTTTTTTAACTAAATGAATGGGACTAGACCATGGGCTATTTGAAGGAGAAACTATACCCTGTTCTATAAGAATGTCAAACTCTTTTTTAGCTGCTTTAAGTTTGTCTGGGGCTAAACGACGAGCCTTTGCACAAACCGGTGGACCTCTTGTAATGATAGAATGAGTAACATTGTGCTTTTTAGGACTCTTTAGAAAAGATTGATTTGTAATACCGGGAAATTTTGACAAAAGTCTATGATACTCAGTATTTCCGCAAATCGTAGTTAAACCTAACGATTTTCCGCGAACCCGTGTACCCTTAGCTGAAAATCTCGAAGTACTATCAATCAATTTGCGATTTTTTATGTCAACCAATAAACCAAAAAATTCTAAAAAATCTGCACCCAAGATAGGTCGCACTACATCAGCAATAACAAACTTCCATTTGAATTGCCTTTTTAAACCAAAATCTAACGTTAATCTACGAAAACCGTATGTGTTTATTTTTGTTCCGTTCGCAGCGTAGATTGCTATCTCCGTAGTCGGTTGCTTATGAATGTGTGGGTCGCGTGGAAAGACTGAAATTGACGCGTCAGTATCAACTAGAAAATTAAAACCTAATTTTCGGTCAAATATGTGGTGGCGACTGAACTTTAACCCACTATCTGTCGTCACCGAAACAGCAGCGGAATTCAGTTTTCCGAGCATGAACATTTACCGACACATTTTTTAGCATTTTTACCAAATTTAAAATGGTACCAACAATATTGCTTTTCCGAAGTATTATTGACATTATTCGAATTCGAACGAGGCCTTGAACCAGACCGTTGACGAAATTTATTTCCATTGTAACTTTTTTGTCGAAAAGTCAATTTTTCAACTTTCTCGGAAAGTTCAGAAATTTGAGATTGTAACTCTTTTAAATCAACGGAAGAAATATTATGTTCTGTACTTGAAGTACCGAAACAAGAAACTTCGTTTATTTTATCCGCGATTTGAGCCAAATCATCAAGTTTGTCTTTACTAATTGATAATATTTGCTGAATATTAATAGGGAGTCGCTGAATAAACAATGTTTTTAAAACATCGTCAGATATTTGACTACCAGCTAACGATCTCATTTCATGTAATAGTTGTGTTGGTTTTTTCTCACCTAAATACAAATCCTGTAGCAAAGTCCTCAATCGCGAACTTTCGGATTGTGTAAAACGTTTTATAATACGTTCCTTAAGAACCGTGTATGTGGAACCTCAACGATATCTTTTACGTAAGACAGAACTTCCATATCTAACGCTGCAACGACGCAATGGAATTTTGTTAATTCTTTTTCAATTCCCGACATCACAAAATTTGATTCTACTTGAAGAAACCATAAATTTATTTCGGTTTTCCAAACGGGTGGAGCTCGAAATGCAACTCTGGCTATTTCGTTTTCAGCCATTATACTATCAAGTTAACGATTTAAATGCCTTTGAAAATGTATTAAAAACCAGTACATTATTCAAGAAAAAATATGAATAGTTTACGTAAGCATTAATTCATATTTACATTGTACTTTATGAATTCAAAATCAAATTGTTTACAAGTCCATGAGAATTTAAATAAATTCAATACGTTAAAATTTAAATAGCACTAGTGTATAGAAACATTAAAACCTATAAAAATGGCACATGCACAGCTCTGAAAAAGAGAAACATTAACCAGGAAGTAGCTACTCACTGCGTACCAGGTAGGCCAGCCACGTTCAATAAAAATAGTAATCCATAATTACACACATTCTTTGATTCAGAAGGATATCACTACTTCTAAGTCCGGGTCACCACTTGTGGGGTTATTTGGTATCTTTGTTAGAGTTCCCACTTAAACTCTAAAAAGAAATATAACTCTAGGAAAGCGTTCCACATGAAAATGTTTCTGAGAACGGGTTATAGGTTTCTTCATAATTTCATAAATAACACTAAGTTTAAATAAATATCTTTATTAACATTTAGGAAACTTGTAAATTTAACTAAAACATTTTAACATATATAAAACTTAAGCACTTTAACATGGAAGCAGCATAGAAATAAACTGCGAAAAGATAACCGGCGAGAACATGCCGGATTGCTAGCTAGAACCGACGGGGAGAGAGAGAGCAAGCTGTGAGGATGCGGCCAAGTTATATCCAAAACATACTGTGCGCATTTTGCTGGTTTCGCCCTTCACGCATATCTCCATTCAGGTATGAGGTTTACGTCAATTATCGGCTGCGAGCGACGTAGTCCAACGTCAGAGATTCGTAATTCGGACTTTGCATTTCAGACCGCAACGCCACACATTCAAGAATTCGTATTATTTATGAGTACATAGGATGGTAACCATGTTGAGATATTCCATATAGATTAAAGCAAGTAATAATATTTATAACTTTACATAAAATTACTTTTATAAACTTTTTTCAAATGAAAAAATTTTGAACAACCTTATTTAATAATAGTATGTTTTGTTCTCACTGGACCTAATCTCTTGTGAAACAAAACGATATTTTCGAATTCTATTATTACCATACCTGCCAAGTGTCCTGTTTTTTTAAAGAAGACTCCTGTATTTCACGACTATCTCCTGTTAGCCCATATATTCTAAAACTTCTCTGTAATTTTTGAAGAAAGTTATTTACAAAAAAAATTTACCCAATAAAATATCCGCTGATGACAAAAATACTTTTCTTATTCCTCAACAGATAGTGCTATTGCTAGCCCTGCGGTATGTTGAGTGGTAATAGTTTAAGTACTCCTTGCAGTCAGGCTAACTGTGGGACGTTTTCGTGGTTTCTCTCTCCATGTAGTGCAAATGCGGGGTAGTTCCTTCAAAAAGTCCTCCACAACAAATTTCGCCCAGTACTTGATTGATCCAGGAGTTACCTTGTCTTCTGGATTGGGTTCAAAATGACAAGGCGAATGATTTGAACATTAGTAGCAGTGAACCCAAAATTGGGGTTGGCTGTTTGACAAAGGTTATAAAATGATTTATAAATAATGGTTTAAAAATTTTTTTTAGATTAAGATTTATATACATATTATTTTGCTAAATGTAAGTGCTTATATTTTGAATTTCTCTTTTTGACTTAAATGATTATGCATGATGTATCAAAGCTTTACTCGTAGCCTAATAAATGTTGCTAGTAAAATCTCTGTTATTTTATTTCTTTAATATTGGCAGGTATGTATTTACATTCATGTGATTGATCATTGCTTTGAAAGTATATACATTTATTTTGCAGCTGCTGTGAATTCCTTGGCTAAGTTTGGCGCTCACTGTGAAGAGCTTCTCCCAAATATTTTAGTTCTTCTGCAGAGGAGCGTCCTGGATTGTGATGATGAAGTGAGAGACAGAGCAACCTACTATTTAAATATCCTAAATCAGAAGCAAAAAGGACTTTACTCCCAATTCATCTTGAACGGTACATCTCTTTTCTTTATTAAATTGATAAATAAAGCTTTGAAATTTATATTTACAATAGTTTATTGAAAGTAGGTATGAAGTGATGCTTGAAAAAAAGCTTAATTTTTTAGTCTAAAATCAATTATGCTAGAGATGGTTTCCAAGTAGAAAATATGTACAGTTTCCTAATTGTCCAGGGTTGTCACTCCACAGGGGAAATACAGGGAATTTTAAAATCACCTGAAATAACAGGAAATTTTGATTTTTTTTTCCTTAACAATTTTGGAAAATACAGGGAAGTTAGTTTCTTTTTGTCTCTGATAAAATGGTGACCACTTAATGCATAATCTATGAGATAGGGTGATATTCCAACTATACTAAACTATTTCATTTACTTTTAAATTATATGAATATGTTCAGCTGTTCCTTTGTTTTCTAAGTTTTTCCAGCGATTAAAATTAGCATAGTTAGCCTAATATAGCTCACACAAGAGCACAGTAATTGTGTTTCCTTCTAATATATTGTGTATAATGCATGGTGCGTAGCTTTTTTAAAAAGTTCTTAAAGGTACTTATTTACGATTTTCGTTTTTTAAAAGCGATTAAAACTGCTTTTTTGTGAGGTAATTTAAAAAAGTGCTTAATTTTACCTTTTCGAAGATTTTTTTCTCTCTACCATGTTGCTTTTAGCTGCGTATTATGTAAAAGCGTGGTTTTCACATTGTTCTATTCAACGTTTTCACAATTCATTCAACCATCAACAATTCATTCAACAATCCATTTCGGCATGCTGTTTGTCCGTAGCGTATGATAGCACCCATCATGGTGACATATTTGATGAAATACTTGGGGGTCTGCATGTGCGTCCACAGAGTTGGATAAGTTGAGATTCTTGCACTCTCATGTGCAACTTCTGCTGCATTTTCTCAAGATATTCTCAATTTCAGGCATTTTCCACCCTCTGACGAACTGAAAAATCTCTCAATCTTTTTATGGTGGCTAATATAATCAAGAAAAGAGTTCTTTGTCAGAAACTAGTTATTATGATCTTTTGCATATAGTGCTTAAAAATATTTTTTGAGTGCTTGAAAAAAAGTACTTTAACGATGCTTATTTTTTGTTGGGAGATTTGGCTATGCATCCTGCAATCTGCACAGGGAATTTTTTCCCCCAGATTTGAGTGGAAACCCTGGTAAAGTTTTGAAATTTATATTAGCAATAGTTTAGAGAAAAAAGATTTGAATTATTTGTTTGATTTGTTATTATTTGTTGATTTGTTATATTTTGAAAAAGCATAATTTTTTAGTTTAAAGATGGTTTCCAAAAATGGTTTCTAATGTGAACAGTTACCTACTTATGCTATATTGTTTCAAGCTGATGTTACTAAATTCACGTAAATGCTGCTTGTCTTTTTTCACTAACACATGAGGTACAGATCTGTACAATTTCTATTAAAAAGAAATTTATCTTAAATACAAAAGTATGGTTGAAAGCATTAGATAAGGTAAAAGTTAACTGTCAGTTCTGCCCCTGTTAATTGAGTCACATTAAGGTTTCAGTTTATTTAAACTAACAATGTGTTGATTTGTAGTTTAATGGTTAGGCTATCCACTTTCAGCAGTTGTGGGGGGTTCTAATTTCAGATGGGGCATTTGATTTTTATCTCTAGATTTCTGTTCTGAGATCCATTTGGTATATTTTATTCAGTTTATATAATATTTTAATTTAAATTATTTAAAAATAAATTTAAAATTCCAAAAGCAAAAAAAACTAAGTATTTAATTTGTCAAAATATATGGATTATTTTTCTTTTAAATTGTCGTTTAAAATTTTTTGATAAAATAACTGAATTTTTTTCAATTTTATAATAAATAATTTAAACTTTTACTAAATTTAATTATGAAAATGTAGACAAAAGTATGTTGGACTAGTTTTAAAAAAAAGGGAAGCTATTTATTACATAACTAGAAAATCATTCTATTAAAAATACAAAATTTATTTCGAATGCATTCTGATTATTTGAAATTCAATGGATTATANAGCTTCCGTAAGAAAATTAATTAATTGTGTTTAAATATACTTTTCAAAAATTTGAAACTTTTAAAAAAACTTACTTTAATCACAAAATCTTTGAAACAAGTGTGGTACAAAGATTTATTTTTTTATACAGAAATATTTAGTTTTCTAGAGAAATTTTATTTTCAAAAATGTAGTGAACTACTTTTTTGAATCAGCAAAAAAGTAGATTGTTAATTTTCATTCTGAGAAATATATATATTAATTATTACTGTTTATTTGCATATATTCTATGGTGTTTTTATTTTATACACCTCATTGGTAATATGTAAATGTTTTTTATACCTAGTTTAATGACTCATAAGTAATTTTTGTTTTTAGGCATGAGCGTATTGTTACTGAAGCAAATCATGATGATGAAGAAGAAATAATTCCTAATGGAAATACTCTCAGACCAAAAAATAGACCATTACTTCATGTTGAAAGCTTAAAAGTTCGAAGAGCCACAAAACACATAGCTAAACTAAATATGGGAGAAGCAAAAGATGACATACATGTTTGCATCATGCGCTTGCGAGCCATAATGAACAATAAAGTATGTTTGTGAAATTGTTTATTGCAAAAATATTAATTTTATCTCAGCTTTACTTAAATGTACTATTCTTGATTTCTAACTTAGAATTAATTGAAGAGTGCTTAAGTTGTTTTTTAATAAATTTTTTTCTCTGTTTTTCTGTAAATGGAAACCATATTTTAAAATTCATTCAGCTTCACAATATTATAATATGTTTTAACCGCTATAATTACCTAAATAATTTTTTTTCATACAAAAGTGCTAATTTTTAGGACTACATACAGTTAGAAACTTTTGCTTGTAGGCTGTTACTAAATATTTACCTTTTACTTTAACTCCTTAAATATGCAAAGGAAGTACATTAGCTAACAGATTTTTTTATAGCCTGAAAAATTTTTTAAAATCAGACTTTCTTAAACTTGGAACTAAACTGCTTCTTTACAAAAGTCTTATTAGATCTATCTTGACAAATGTATTAGAGATTTGGGCATTGACTTTACGTAATGCCAAGATTCTGGGGATTTTTGAGAGAAAACTTTTGAGAAGTAGTATACTTGGTGAGATCCAGATAAATGCTTCATGGAGAAGAAGAAATAATGTAGAGCTTTACAGGATTTTTAAAGAACCTGATATTGTAAAATCCCACGTGGGCTGGTCCTCTGAAGGGAAGAAGGTCTTTTTGGCAAAGCTTATGGGAAAAAAAACCTCACGATTGACCCCTGCTAAGATGGATCGACTGTGTTGAGAATGACCTAAACATTCTTATCATTAGGAAATGGAATGTAGTCACCACCAAATATCAAGATGCCTGGAGAAATTATCAAGAAATGTCCAGGGCCCACCTAGGGCTCTCGAGTCACTGAAGAATTATTTGCTTTTTGATTATGTTTGCAAACATATTATGCTTCATTTTCTGAATAAACTGAGTAAAGTAAAGTAGTAATCGTTGTTGTAAATCCAGCTATTTATGGAAGTTAAAATCTTCAGAAATCTATATAATCATATTAAATGATAAGTCACATTAAAAGTGATTATATTAAATGTAGTACTCATGACAAGCATTGACAATTATACTCTTCAAATTATATATGATCACATTTTTTTAAACTATATTTTAAAGCTAAGAATGTAAGTAGCTATTAATTTATTTTGCACATTTAAGGGACACTGATTACATTTTTAAAAATCTCATACTTTTTTGGTTTCGGCAAATTTTGTATTGCAAAGGTAATAATTTGTACCAAATATGAATTAGCATCTTAGTTTGGAGATTTACTAGTTCTTGCTAAATAGTTCTTATTCTCCAAACATTCTGTTTATCAAACTGAAAAGTAACACACTGAAAGAACAATTTATTTTTTCTCTTATTACTTTTTATTTGTTTCTTTTAATACCTACAATAAACTATTTTATATTTCAGTATGGATTCAATATGGTGATTGAACGCACGCAAGCCATCAATTGTATTGCCCTTAGTTTGAACCACAAGAGCTTAAGGCAAGATTTTTATTTTCATTTTAATATGTTCTTCTAAGAATTAATTTTATATGCTCTAAGCTAATTCCTATTTCGAAATATCTGGTACATTTTGTTTATGACTCTATGAGTGTTCTGTTGGATTTTCTACCCTTGAAATTTGTGTAAGCTATGCTAAGAAATTTTGCAGCTTCGTCTCCTTTAATAAAAATAATTATGAATTTAATTTCAGTTTTTACTAGAAAGTATACTAATCTTTAGTGGTGTGTGGATACATGGGTCGAAATTCTCAATTAAATGCTCTTGAGATGGTGTGCGTTAAAATATTATATTTCATTAAGAAAATTTTAAAAAAAACAATGGAAAATATATGATTTATGAAAAATTCAAACCAATATTTTCTGTAAGCGTAAAAAGAAATTAATTTTAAGTTTAAAAAAAAAAGCCATTGTTACCTACAAAATATTCTTATAATTGCGTATTGTATTCTCTTTAAAATATTTTTTTTTTTTTTGAATTATGTACAATGTAAGCACCTGATTCTAATAGATTACCAATTATTATTTATTTAAATTGCTGTGATAAAACATGTCAGTATTGTTGGTAAAAAATGTTTCAATTACAATTTAATGTTGCCTTTTTCCGAGTTCCTTTTACCTTTTTTAAGTTTTTCTGCACAGAATGAATTTTTTAAAAATTGATTTAAAATTACAAAACAAAAATTTTTATCCACTAAATTTATTTTCCTCAAAAACTTTTTTTTATCAGCTTTAAAAATCAAAACATTTTGAAAGTATAAATTTTTTATACAAAAATATTTAGACTAAAATTAATTTAAAAAAAAAAAATATTGGCCAGTTGAATGAATATTTATTCAGCTGTGCCATTTGGAATCATTGAAGATCACAGATACCTACACCTGTGACGTTGGCGTCAGCTGATTGTTTCTTAGCAAAATGGCGTGTTAATGTTGAACTATGTTTATCCACATGACTTAGAATGTTAATTAACATGAAGTTAATAAATACTGAGTTATATCACACATTAAATTTGTTTAAATATAATTCTTTCTTGTCTACGTCTCTTACTTAACTTAGACTTATTATTTATTTATGTATTTTATTGTAACCTTAATAGATTTTTGCTTTGTGTGCCTGGCTACGTTGATTCATAAATAGTTTGCTTTTGTTCTCCATGACTTTGTTTCCTATCTTTATGTTAAGTAAGAATGTAATTGAAATCTTTGTGAGAAAAATATAGTATGAGTCACTTAGGAGAATTGATACTTGATAACTTTGGCTTACTCAAAATAGAATGGAAAGAACAGTTGCTAATGTTAACAATTGCCACATTTCAACAATCAATCAGGATCAAGATACCCACACTACATAACTTTAACAGGAGAGGTCTAATCAGTCAATCATCAAATATTTGGCAAAAATCCCCTTTACTAATTTGATCATTCATGATATGAATGATCTTGTAGATGTCCTCCGTATGTACTTGAAAATGATGATGTTTGTTAGGGAATTTTGTGACCGCTGTCCAACACAAATCCGGGTTTTTGGTGATATAGATAATTAAGATTAACCTGAAGATTAGTGGCAAAATAAATCAAAACAACAAAAAATAGTAATTCTAATTTTTCTTATCTTATTCAAAGGCAAATGCGAGCTTTCTCTTCAGCAAAAAACTGCCTTCATTTATTGTTCGGAAAAAAAATTGAGTTAATTTTAAAGTAAATAAAAGAAAAAGACTAAAAATATAAAATTGACAATTATTTCTCGTGCTTTTTACATTTCTTGAAATTAACTAAAATTATGTATTTTGTTTTTAGAGGATTTTATTTGAACTAATTTTGTATTTAATTAGCTACTTTAACTTTAAATAATGTATTTCAGGTTATAGACTTCACTGAGTTCGAAGAACATTTCAAATTGGGAATCCAGGGAGGTTTTTCAGATCGTAATGAGGATATAAACAGTAGTAAGAGATTCAAAGTAACTGAAAACTTTTCATTGCTACAAGCCAAATTTTTCTAAAGAGTAAAAGATAATAAAATAATGATTTCTTTGTAGGTACCTGAAAAAGTTACTTTATTGGAACACAACAGATTGAAAAATATGGCCATCTGGACAGAAGGTTGAGCTTCCTTGTGGTGTGGTTGTGAGGGCTATTAATGCATTAGATTTGACAACTCTCTCTCAGGAGTATGTTGAAGTACTTATTAGAATGGTTCCAACTGAAGCTGAAGTGAGTTCACCTACCGAACACTTTAATTTATGATTACCATTTATATCTTATGTTGAAACTTTAGAGTGATTTCATTTACTATGTTTGGACCAACATTTTGTCCATTCTAGTTAATAGTTAATGAAATTCAGTCTATGTTTTGTTTAGACCATCCTACACTTGCATTGTTTGGATTAGCATTAAAAACATCATTTCGAGGTTTGACTTAGAGTTGAGAAAAGAGCACCCATTAAGAACAAAAAAAAAAAAATTAAAGATAAAATATTTAAAATATGTTTAATGTACATTCCACTTTCACCAGCTACAGTTAACGCTCGACATGACCCCAGTGGTCCAACGAAAAATGGTCCTTATAATGTGACATGGCTATATCATGTAGACAAGACTAATGCAAATATTTACTTATTCATAAATGCTGAACTTATTTCATTTTGAGAAAAACATATTTTACATTAAAAAGAAATGTGAAACAAATAGAATAATTGACATTAACAGTTTTTTTTTTTTATGTCAATAAAGTGAAAGTCATATTAATGTAATTCGTGATATGTTTTTCAAATGACATTCAGTGTTACACATAATTTTTAGAATGTCATTCAGTGCTTTTTCTAGATTTTGAAATTTTCTCTCACAAAAATAATGGAGTGAAATTAGAACACATTGTTCTCCTTTCTTCACAATTAGATCCCAATTTTTAATTATTATAAACAAAGTGCTTTCCAGTATATTAAATACTTTAAGCAATTTGTGGCTTTGACGTAATTCTTCTGTCTACTTCTATTAAGTCTGAGCAAAAATAAAATCAATAAGAATGTGAATGCCACTTGTTTTAACTGAAAAATAAACCACCTCTTACAGCACTTCACAAAAAGCGAAAAATACAGTTTTCAAACAAGAAAAAATATGATTGATAAAAGTATTGAACCCTTTGAAAAGAAATTTACAATGTTGGAAGAGATTTTGAGCTGGTTCCACCACGAGGATACAGTATGCCTAGTACTCTTTAAGTTAAGAAATAGGTGGTCCCATCACTCTTTCTTTTTCATTCATAGAGAATCCCAGTTGTTTCACTTTTATTGAGCCGTTACACAAAATAGTAGTGGTTTGAATAATTTCCTACAGATTTTTTAAGACAGAATAATTTTTGTTGGGCAGAATAATTTTCCTTTCCATCAGTTGATTGAAACGTGAACTTTTTAATTGTACATTTCTTTTCCCATGATCCAATTAATGACATCTATAAAGTTTCACTAGCATCTGCCAGTCAAAACTCACTCTATGCTGTTATAAGTGAGATAACTTTAATTCCATTTTGGGATTTCAAATAATAATAATAATGAATTGTTCAAAATTGACAAAAGTTGTTTGTTTTTAGATGAAGGCTCATAAAGAATATGAACGCAATTGGAAGTCTGTTGATGCTTTAACAGACGAAGACAAGTTCCTATTTCAGACTTGTTTGATTTTATGAAATATGTATTTGATTTTAAAATATATTTGTGAACTGTATGTTGGTTTAATACAATATTTGATTTTTATTTTAAAGCCTTATGAAGTTAATTTAATTATTTTATAGCTGTCTAAAGTTGAAAGGTTATCTCAGAAGCTCAATACCATGTCTTACATGGCTGGATTCACCAAAAATATTCAACTTATTACTCTAGTAAGTTCATAATTTTTTTTTAAATTTATGATATATTTTAAACAAGTAACATAAAATAGTTCATAAAACTTAAATCTTTCTCCTGAAACTTACTCATGATAATTTTATGTTATTTAGTTTTTATTAAATATATTATGGAAGTTTTTTGAATGGTATTTTTTAATTGTATAACTTTCGTTGTCAAGGTTCAACTCAAACATTTTAATACAAAATCATTCTGAGAAATTGTGACTTGTGTAAAACTTATTACATTTATGAAAGATCTGTTGTTCACCAATTCTGTGAAATGTTGTTACTGTACAACTAAATGATTTAAAGACTATAACCAAAAAAAGTAAAGAAAGAAAGAAAAAAACTTTGGTGTATCAAGATTTTTTGTGCAATTTTCCTTTAAAAAAAGAAAGAAGGTGCTTCTATAAAGTATTAAAAAAAACTCTAAAAATTGCTTTTTTAAAGTTTTTTTTCTCGTTTACTTCTAGAATGATATTCATAAAACTCTTATAGAGACAAAAATTTTGAGATGCGTAAAAAAAAATATGTAAAATGAAGTTAGTAAAGTAAGTTCCTCTTTCTTAATTCTTTTTGCTCTAATGTTAATTTCATATTTACGAACAACTGTATTTTACAAGCATTTTTCTGTTTCCTTTAGTCCATCCTTCCCAGAGTTTTACTGTATAAAGTATGATTCAGCACAATAATTAGAGTTTTTACTAATTTGTTGTATACCCTTTTATGTACATTCCCTGTGCTATTTATGACATGCTGGCAATAATCATATTTTAGTATTACTAAGTGTCATCTGAACAGTTTTAAATTTTGTGAATTGCATCTTAGTTACTACCCCTCTTTTATGTTTAGGTATCTTGCACTTATGAATTGATAAATTAACATATTTTCCCTCCTTTATTAACCTTTTTCTGCTTTTGAGATGATTCATGCTATTTATTTATTTATCTAGAATATCAACGTCATTATCAATGCAACACGGTCAATTAAAAATTCCAAAAGGCTGAAAAAACTGCTTGAAGTAAGTTGTAATAATAAGTAAGCCATAAAATTTCAGTAATATATATATTTTATTGTTAATTCATTATCTAATTTTTTTTCTGTATTGTTTATAGATTTCCAAATTTATATATAGTGGTTTTTAAAAACTTTTAAACACATGTAAAATTTTGAAACTAAAATGTAAAAACTCTCTTAGTGTATTCAAAAAAACATCTTTTGTTAAATGAATTGCATTGAATTTCAACATCTTGTCGGCCCATTTCTTACTTCTAAGATAATAAAATAATAATAATAAATATCCTTTTTTTCACTATATATGATATATATTTTTCCCCCAATGTTTTAATTTCTCTAAACACCATTATTTAATTTCCCCTCTACATTTTGAAAATATTTTTCTAATTTATCTATTTTGATTTTAAAAAGTTATTTATACTTTAAAAACTATATTTAAACTTATCCCATTTTTAGTTAGGCTTTATATAAAATTTTAAAGTTAAACGGTAGCATTTGTATTGTATCTGATAAAATGATTAAAATATTAATTCATAAGTTAACTAAATATAACAAATTTCTTATTCTCTCGATTTTTGCTAGCGACCTAAATTATTTCTTTCAACAATTATTAAAACACATCTATTACCACATTTTTACTTAGTTAAGATACTAGACTTCTAAATCAAATTAACTTATCAAAGAAAAAATTGATTTAAAAAAACTACTAATAAATTATTATATTGGATGCTAAGCAGCAGAAAAATAACAGATTCAGAACCAAAGTATTCCACAGAGGAGCTAAGCTATGAGATCTTTATATTTGTTGTGAACAGATCTGCTTAAGCAATTTTTCTAGATTTGCATTTAACATATTTTTATTAACAATTCTTTGTTTTTTTTGCTGTGAGACTAAAGTTGCCATCATAAACTATATACTATTTCTATTTTATTCTTAACTTTGCAGTGATAGGTCTAATTAAGTATTCAGTTAATTAATCCTGAATGCATGTGCATTGTGTTTGCATGAATGCATGTGTGGTTAGTTTGTGTATTTGAAAATTATAGAATGTGTGGTAAAAAAAATTTGATTTTATTTATTACGTATCTACAGTTATGTTGTTTGAGTGTCCATCTTTTTTCAGTTCTCTAGTTTTTAAAAGTTTTTTTAATCCATTTTTAAATGCATGCCCATTTAAGTATTTCATCATTTTTTATTGATTGATTTAAAATAGAAAAATGTTATTGCATTTGTAACCCTCTTTGATCTGTTTTGAGCATAATATTTCAACTGATATTTGACTATAGTCCATTGCTTTACATGTTTGTTATTATACTTATATCATTCCAAAAACTCTTAAACTCTGTCTCATAAAAAATTGACATTTTAAATTTCTATGAAAATTTTGAAACCTGTAAAATACAATAAAAACAAAATGCAATAGAAAAGATATTCTTACTTAGACATTCTACTTCTGTGATTAAAAATTAACTTGTAGACGAAATATCTTCAGATAATTTCGTAAATTAAATGCTGTTAAAATAAATCATTTGAAAGACAAATAAAATAAAATATAAACAAAGTGCTTT